>NC_057811.1:38724930-38769281 GCF_018294505.1 Triticum aestivum | reverse complement strand
AGGAACCCGTGGTGTTGCCTCTCGATGAACAGTGAGCGTTGCTGGGGGAGGGGGGTTGGATGAACAGTTCCCGGTGGGGGTGGTTGAACAGGACCCCGTGGTGTTCCCTCTGGATGAACAGGACCCCGATTGATCGAGATGGTTGGGGCTGGATGAACAGGACCCCGTGGAGGGCTGGATGAACAGGACCACCCCGTGGAGGGCAGGATGAACAGTAGACGGTGGAGGGCTGGATGAACAGTAGCCCGTGGAGGGGTGGTTGAATAGGAGCCCATGGAGAGGGCTGGTTGAACAGTAGCCGGTGGAGTAGCGCGCGGTGGAGGCTGGATGAACAGGAGCCCGTGGATAAACAGTCGCAGGTGGAGGCTGGAGGAGATCGATGGTGGATGAACAGTAGCCCGTGGAGGCAGGAGGGGGTCGACGGTGGAGATGAACAGTATCCCGTGGAGTCCCGTTTTGCGGTATGCCACACCCCTCCCGATGAACAGGACCCCTGTTTCGACCGTAGCGCTCCAACACAAGTCCGTTTCCTCCGTTTCGCGGTACGCCACACCCCTCCCGATCAACAGGACCCCGTTTCGACCGTAGGAGGTCCTTTTCCTCCGTTTTGCGGTACGCCAGACCCCTTCCGATGAACATGATCCCGTTTTGACCGTGGCCGGTTGGACACAAGGCCGTTTCCTCCGTTCTGCGGTACGCGAGGCCTCATTTCCATCGGTTGTTCCGTCCAAGCCGGTTGGCTCCCACGCGTTCCGTTGCCTCCCGATGAACACAACGCATTCCATTGCCTCCCCATGAACACGACGATGACGCAGTTTCTCCATTCCGACCCAGCCATGTATACGCGCCCTGGCCGTACGTATGCGTGAGTAGGCGTTCGAGACCCCCCCGTATGTACGTACGTGGCCGTATTTACTTTCTTGCACCCTGGCCGTTGTACGTACGTGTACAAGCTACGTGCGCGCCTCTACTACGACACGTGCGCGCCTCTACATCGACCAGTATGTACGTACACGTTCGCGACCAGAATGACAACGCTACATACGCTTCGACCAGGTGGGTCTCGACTGTCAGGCACTTCCTTGCGTGTGAAGATGTAGCTGGTGGGTCCCAGCAGTCAGGGGGCGAATAGTTTTTTTTTCGGATGCACTTCCTTGCGTGCGAAGATGTCGCTGGTAGGTCCCAGCAGTCAGGGGGGAAACGTTTTTTTTCGCGAAATACGGTTGCCCGTCCGTGGGTCCCTGCTGTCAGGTGGAGGAATCATTATTTTCCGCGTAATAAGGAGGCACTTCCTTGCTGCGGCCGTGGACCCAGCTGTCATCCTCTCCACGCACAGTCCACGTCCGATGGAAGCCGTTCCTTGACCATGTTGACCACGCCGCGCCGAGAGCACCAGGGCGGTGGACGATGGTGAGGCCTAGGAAGGGGACGACGCGGAGCCGGGGAAGACGCGACAGTGGATGCCCACGCGTAGAGGAGTATGAGGGTTCACTGGTTCGCTGGGGTTGAGGCTGCCGTCGCCGCAAAATAACAGGGTGTGTGGGTGAGTAGAGGGATGGCCTGGCCAGCGGTGGGAGTAGTAGGGGGCGGTGAGGCCTCCGCGGCAGCGCAGCCGGCCACGGGAGGCAGGAGCACGAGGGACGACCGACGCTGCTTTGGGCAGCTGGAGCAAGAAGGCCAGAGGTTGAAGAAGCACTACGGCCATTGGATGGACATCGTACGGCCACTGGAGCTAGAATCGTTCATATTGACTAAGTTGACAAAGCCCTCCGTCCCCGTCAACTTAGTTGGCCCACAAGTCAGCCTCCCACTATTGTGGGTCCCAGCTAGCAGGGGGTATTCATTTTTTGTGCGTAATAAGGAGGCACTTCCTTGCGTGCGAAGATATAGCTGGTGGGTCCGACCTGTCAGCGATGGGAACGTTTTTCGCGAAATAAAGAGGCCCTTTCGGTGGGTCCCAGCTGTCAGGTCGAGGAATCATTATTTTGCACGTAATAAGGAGGCATTTCCTTGCGTGTGGCCATGGACCCAGCTGTCAGCCTCTCCACGCACAGTCTACTTCCGATGGTGTCGTTCGTTGACCATGTTGACCACTCCGCGCCGAGCGCATCCAAGGTGGTGGACGACGGCGAGGCCCCGAACAGCAACGAGCCGGAGATGGGAAGACGTGGGAGTAGAGTCGTAGATGGAGAGATGTACGAGGGTTAACTGGTTCTGGTGCACTGTGGTTCGGCAGTCGGTGGAGAAGAACAGGAGGTGTGGAGGGGTGGAGGGATGGCCTGGCCAACAGTGGAGTAGCGCTTCACAGCGAAGCGTGCTAAGCAGAGCTGCTAGCAGGAGGAGGCGGGAGCAGGTGGTCCCAGCGGCACTAGAGGAAGAAGACCAGAGATTGAAGATGGATGCCGTTCGTTGGATGTAAATCCAACGGCTAACGATGTCAGAATCATTTGTTGACTAAGTTGACAACGACTTGCATTGGCTTCGACCTATTGGCCCACATTTCAGCCTCCAAAAATGTGGCACGTATTCAACCCATTTTTTTAAGAATTTACAGTCTTTTTTTTGCGGGGTAGAATTTACAGTCCATTTGATCTTTTTTTTGAATTACAGTCCATTAGATGGGCTGGGTGAACAAATAATGTAGCGTCCATGCGGCCCATTTATGTTTTTCTAAAATATTACAGGCCATTTGCACTTTCTCGAAATTCACGATTTTGCTGGGCTTATTCTAATTATAATGTTGGGGTGGGCGTAGCAATGTTATCAAAAAATAAACAGGGGCTGAGCATTTTGTTTTATATATATATATATATATTTAAATAATAAGTGATTTATTATTACATTGGTCCTTAAATCTTACCAAGCTTTTGTACACAATCACCAGGATTTTCGTTGCAAAAAAAATCCAGGATTTTATTGTTAAGAAATTATTTTTATAAGTCAATAAGATGTGGGATCTTGTTTTCTTACATATATAAGTATCTGTTAACTATATGATGACAATAATAATAATATATAATAACATATAAAATAATTTAAATATATATAATATAGTTAGAAGGGAAATATAAGTTGGACCAGGCGTTCCTATTCTTATATAGAAAAATAGAACAGACCTGTGCGTTTTCTTTAAAAAAACATAAATTGGGCTGCCGATGTTTCAGGAAAAATAAAACCTCGGATGGGAGGTCCATAGGCCGGTCGATACATGACGGCCCTCAAGAAAATACAAACAGGCCCATGGACATCCCATCCGAGGTCATGGGCTGCGCATGTTAAAAAAGAAAGCCTAGGCGGGGCAGCCCAAAACCCAGCTGATACTTGCTGCCCTAGTGATAATAAATGATACCTGCCAGCTCCCCGGCACCGTTGTGAATTTATCTTCTATAGTAACTACGTTGAAGCACCTAAAAAAATGTAACTATGTTGACAAACCCGTGGGCCCCAACGTCAGTATAGCATTAGGAGGAAGTATTTTTTTGATGAGGCACTTGCTTGCGTACGGCCATAGACCTGGTGGGTCCCGACTGTCCGCCACTCCACGTACAGTCCTCTCCAGATTCCTCTTGTTTGTTCAGCATGTTCACAATGGCAGACAGCGGCGTCGCAGCGAGCGCACAAAGGCGCAGGAGGTGATCGGACCAGCTGAGGAAGTGCCTTATTAGTAACGAAACAACTGAACTAGCCTAGTGGCCGAGTGACACTACCCGACAGCTGTTCCGCCCGGGTTCGATTCCACCTGTGCAGAGAAAATATCTCCAAATTTTTTGCCTCTGCCTTTATTGACATGTGGGTCCCAATTGTCATCTACACACACCACGTCCAACAATTGCCAAAACTTCGTCCCTCGTTTTCTCTGTTTTTCGCACACTCGACATTGTGTGGGCATCTTGAAAATAGCATATCTTTTTGACTGTGCATCATATGAAGATGTGCTATGCATGAATGTTGATCAGCATGATGTTAACTGGCTGGTAGTTCCAGTTTCGACCATGAATAAAACTTCCAGCATGATGTTAACACTGTTTGAAAAGGCCGTGTTAATATAAATGCTCTGCCTCTCAAAGTTGCAGTTTCTTATCTGAAACTGAACTTGGAGTTTCTTATCTGAAACTGAAACTTGCAGTTTCTTCTCCGAGAATCACATTGTCTGCACTTTTATACTCCTATGAAACTACATTTTTTAAGTGCTAAAAATAGATCTCTAGTATTCATAAAATACTTCATATGCTCAATACTACAAATCTGAAATTCAAAAGACATTCATATCTAAAAGTACTCTCAAAATACACAACACAAAACACAATTCACAACCTGCAAATACTAACAACCCTAAGCTCATCCTGACAATTCACAACCTGCCTGACTATTGGTCTGGGGGGGGGGGGCAATCCCTCTTATTCCTCGGCGGCAGACAGCCGCCCCGTGAGACGATGTGAACGACGAGGGAGAGGATGGCGGGGAAGCGTCGTCGGGCCAACTGTTTTTCTCCTCTTGCAGTTGGGTTCGGTTGACGAAGACTCCACCGGCTCGCTCTGGCATGACACCCTCAAAAATGACACCCTCAAAAATGACACCCTGTAGATGCTCGATCCTTCAATCTCTGGTGGATGCTCCATCTGGGATCGATAGTCCCACCACCGCTCCCTCACGATCGAATTCGGTGAATCTGTTTGCTCCATGGCCCAGAGGAGCAGCTCTATGTACTCCCACGCGACTCCCTCCGGGAGTATCTCCGTCTTTTCGCTCTGTTGCAGATATTTGGCCATGGATGTCGCCGTCGCCGCTAGTTGGTCCTTGTTGTCAAACCAAGACTGTATCTCCAACATCCTAGCTAGCTTCACAGGGTCGCCGTCTATGATCCTCACATATCGGTTGTACTCCTCCATCGATCTACTTCTCCACAGCACCTTCACTCGCCGGCGGTGGTTTTTTAATGGAAGAGGAGAGGAGCAGCGCTGGTTTTGGTTTAGAACGGGAGAGGAGCGACACTAGTTTTGGATTGGAATAGGAGAGGAGAGGCGGTGGTTTTGAAATGGAAGAGGAGAGGAGCGGCGCTGGATTTAGATTGGAACAGGAGAGGAGCGGCGGTGGTTTAAGGGGAGAAGAGCGGAAGAGCGGCGCTGGTCTTGGAAGTATTTTTTTGTTTTGCGTATTTTGGGTCAAAGTTTGACCACGTACTGTATTTGACAAGAAAAATGTGAATGCATGTCACCAAAAATTGTATCGTTTGGTTCGTATATGAATGTACTTTCAAATTATATTATTTTTGCAACGTATAACATATATTTTATTTGCGAAAATCATGGTCAATTATGATCCAGAATAAAAGGGAGACTAGTTAATGTGGGGTTGCTTTCTTAATTGAAGGGTAAATTGATTTTGATTTTGATCCAGTCACAGCGCGCCGGCCCTCTCGTCCAATCCTAAATCGCTACCGCACGCTCCTCTCCCTTTTCTCCATTGCAAAACCACCTCCTCTCCTCTCCATCATCTCCATTCCAAAACCACCATCTCGCCTCTCCCTCTTCCTCATTGCAAAACCACCTCCTCCCTCCTCGGACGAGGATCCCGTGATGTAGCCCATCCTGCCATTGAGACACTAACACATGGGTCCCACCAAGCGCGGGGCCCACCTATCAGCGATCGAAAGGCAGGTGAACCTCTCCTCTCCATCATCTCCATTCCAAAACCACCGTCTCGCCTCTCCCTCTTCTCCATTTCAAAACCACCCCCTCTCCTCTCCATCATCTCCATTCCAAAACCACCGTCTCGCCTCTCCCTCTTCTCTATTGCAAGACCACCGTCTCTCCTCCCATCTTCCAAAGCTAGCACCAGACCACGCAGAAGGACATCTATGGAGGGGATGCAGCAGCGAACCAGGCAGATCGCCGGCGGCGACCAGGCAAACACTACAAAAAAAAGACACATCTGTGACATTTTGGGCCGAACGAATTTTTTTTCTGTCATACTTATGACACTTCTATGAAGATAATTGTGACAAAACCCGGTATCGTCATAGATGTGGTGGGGTCCTACTTCTATGACAAAAAATCATGACAGAAAATGGGCTTTTCGTCCTGGGCAGGCCGGAGACGCAGCTGCATGACATTCTTTGGGCTGTCCATGACAGAAAAAACCATGGTAGAAGCGAGGGCGAGGAAAATATCGGGGTGTTCCCGGTTAAGGTGGGTGGTCGGGGCCGAGGGATGTGCATTTCTCTCGTACACGCACGCGCGTAGGTGCGAGGCGTTGGGCTCTAACTGAACCCGAGCGAGGCGTTGGGCTCTAACTGAACCCGAGCGATTACACTGCAGGCTACGCGTTACTGAACCCGAGCGATCGATCGATGGCTGTTAACTGAACCCGATCAAGCGATTCGTTTGCTTCTGCTACTAACTAAAGCCGATCGATGCTGCCTCTGGATGAACACTGAGCATTGCTGGGGGGGTTTGGATGAACAGTTACCGGTGGGGATGGATGAACAGGACCCCGTGGTGTTGCCTCTGGATGAACAGGACCCCGATCGATCGAGCCGGTTGGGGCTGGATGAACAGGACCCCGTGGAGGGCAGGATGAACAGGACCACCCCGTGGAGGGCAGGATGAACAGTACACGGTGGAGGGCTGGATGAACAGTAGCCCGTGGAGGGGTGGTTGAACAGGAGCGCGTGGAGAGGGCTGGTTGAACAGTAGCCGGTGGAGTAGCGCGCGGTGGAGGCTGGATGAACAGGAGCCCATGGATGAACAGTCGCAGGTGGAGGCTGGAGGAGGTCGACGGTGGATGAACAGTAGCCCATGGAGGCTGGAGGGGGTCGACGGTGGAGATGAACAGTATCCCGTGGAGTCCCGTTTTGCGGTACGCCACACCCTTCCCGATGAACAGGACCCCCGTTTCGACCGTAGCGCTCCAACACAAGTCTGTTTCCTCCGTTTTGCGGTATGCCACACCCTTCCCGATCAACAGGACCCCCGTTTCGACCGTAGGAGGTCCGTTTCCTCCGTTTTGCGGTACGCCAGACCCCTCTCGATGAACAGGATCCCGTTTCGAACATGGCCAGTCAAACACAAGGCCGTTTCCTCCGTTCTGCGGTACGTCAGGCCTCGTATCGATCGGCTGTTCCGTCCAAGCCCTCCCGATGAACACGACGACGCATTCCGTGCCGACCCAGCCGGTTGGCCCCCCATGAACACGACGATGCAGTTTCTCCGTTCCGACCCAGCCATGTACACGAGCCCTGGCCGTACGTATGCGCGAGTAGGCGTTCGAGACCCTGCCCGTGTGTACGTACATGGCCGTATTTTCTTTCTTGCACACTTGCCGCTGTACGTACGTGTACATGCTACGTGCGCGCCTCTACTACGACACGTGCACGCCTCTACATCGACGAGTATGTACGTACATGTTCGCGACCCGAATGACAACGCTACGTACGCTTCGACCAGTGGGTCTCGACTGTCAGGCAGTTCCTTGCGTGCGAAGATGTAGCTGGTGGGTCCCAGCAGTCAGGGGGCAAATCGTTTTTTTTTGCCCGGACGCACTTCCTTGCGTGCGAAGATGTAGCTGGTGGGTCCCAGCAGTCAGGGGGAAATGTTTTTTTGTGAAATACGGTGGCCCGTCTGGTGGGTCCCCGCGGTGAGGTGAACAATAATTATTTTGCGCGTAATAAGGAGGCACTTCTTTGCTACGTCCGTGGACCCAGCTATCAGCCTCTCCACGTATAGTCCACGTCCGATGGAAGCCGTTCCTTGACCACGTTGACCACGCCGCGCCGAGAGCACCAGGGCGGTGGACGACGGCGAGGCCTAGGAAGGGGACGACACAGAGCCAGGGAAGACGCGGCAGTGGATGCCCACGCGGAGAGGAGTATGAGGGTTCACTGGTTCGGCTGCGGTGTGAGGCTGCCGTCACCGCAGAATAACAGGGGGTGTGGGTGAGTAGAGGGATGGCTTGGCCAGCGGTGGGAGTAGTAGGGGGCGGTGAGGCCTCCGCGGCATCATAGCCGGCCACAGGAGGCAGGAGCACGAGGCACGACCGGCGCTGGTTTGCGCGGCTGGAGCAAGAAGACCAGAGGTTGAAGAAGCACTACAGCTATCGTATGGACATCGTACGGTCAATGGAGCTAGAATCGTGCATATTGACAAAGTTGACAAAGCCCTCCATCCCCGTCAACTTAGTAGGCCCACAAGTCAGCCTCCCACTATACTGGGTCCCAGCTAGCAGGGGGAGTATACATTTTTTTGTGCGTCATAAGGAGGCACTTCTAGTGGGGCTGAGCTGACAGCGGGGGGAACGTTTTTTTCGCAAAATACGGTGGCCCGTCTGGTGGGTCCCAACAGTCAGGGGGAAACGTTTTTTCGCCCAATACGGTGGCCCGTCCGGTGGGTCCTTGCTGTCAGGAGGAGGAATAACTATTTTCCGCATAATAAGGAGGCACTTCCTTGCGGCTGCCGTGGACCCAGCTGTCAGCCTCTCCACGACAGTACTCTTTCGATGGAAGTCGTTCCTCCACCACATTGACCACGCCGTGCCGAGAGCACCAGGGCGGTGGACGACGGCGAGGCCTAGGAAGGGGACGACACGGAGCCGGGGAAGACGCGGTAGTGGATGCCCACGCGGAGAGGAGTACGAGGGTTCACTGGTTCGGCTGCGGTGTGAGGCTGCCGTCGCCGCAGAATAACATGGGGTGTGGGTGAGTAGAGGGATGCCTTGGCCAGCGGTGGGAGTAGTAGGGGGTGGTGAGGCCTGCACGGGAGACGGGAGCAGGCGGTCCCGCCGGCACTGGATTTGGCGGCTGGAGCAAGAAGATCAGAGATTGAAGAAACACGACGGCCATTGGATTGACATCCAACGGTTACGTCTGCTAGAATCGTTTGTTGACGTATATAATAACTAAAAAAATCTTGCATACGCGTCAACTTAATAGGCCCATAAGTCAGACCATTCCCTCTTTTTTTTAATAATTTATATATAGCTCATTGCGACTTCTTATGCAATTTATTGCAGTCTGTTTTTTTGGTTGGCCAGGGCCAATTTCGCATATTTCTATGGGTTCCAAACTATTTTTAATACCAAAATGTCGAGCCAGATTTAAAGTACTTTGAAGATATATTTAAATTAGGTTAATGCCCAGTGAAATAGGAATGTGAAAATGTGAAAAAATTCAGAAATTATAAAGTAATTGCCAATTTGTCATCTGTTTTTATATTTACAACCAATTTCATATTACTTTCAAGATTTGCAGGCGTCTTGAAAGAGTTGCAGCCCATCAGGACGTAGAAAAATAAATAGGTCTGGATTGGGTCTTCTTCAGAAAAAATAAACTGGGCTCATTTTCACAAAGAAAAAATAGCTGGGCTGGTCACATGGTGAACATAAAAAATAAGCCTGGGCTAGACGGGCCACAGCCCAGTTCAAACCCTGCTCCGTCTCAACAATAACAAAAAAATACTGCTCGAGCAGCTACGTCCCAGGTGTCAGCGGATCTTGTGTTGTTCTCTTGTCTATTGACTATATACGCTCACAATGCCGTGGGTCCCAGATGTCAGGAAAGCACTAGGAGGAAGCATTTTATTTTTCCATACGCTGACATGGTGGGCCCGTACTGTCATCCTCTCCACGTACTTCTGCCGATTCCTGTTGTTTGTTGACCATGTTGACAACGCGAGAGGGCGGCGCCATGGCGAGCGCGCCAAAGCGCGCGGAGGACGACGGCGAGGCCTCGGACGTCGGCGTTAACGATTTAGGAGACGGTGGGGCGGCGATGCGTGCGCTGAGGTGCAGCCAGCCGGGGAGGCAGAAGCAGGTGGCCCCGCCAGCGCTGGTTTGGTTTCTGCGGCTGGAGGAAGACAGGACTGAAGAAAGACGATAGACTGTAAAAGCAACAGGAGTACTTAACAACCTTAACTGAAACCAGCAGGGGCACTTAACAACCATAGCTGAAAGTAGTATGAGTACTAAAACAGGTTCAACCATACAAAGCACGCCTCGAATAGTGCTACTTTGCCTACAGTTAACCAAGGGTGAGGCCGCCAAGCCCCAGGACAAGGCCCAGGCGCCACCCTGCGCATCCACAACCTTCTGAAAGTGGCTTCATCTCGCAATGTGGTCAATAAACATGATATTCGCTTTAGAGCCATGGAAAAGCAGGAACATAATCTTCTGTCCTATTCTCCAAGATGGACGGGCCTTCATTATTTGAGACCACCCATGAATAAGTATCTTTTCACCTCCAAGGGGAATGGAGTAGGTCGACATAAACATCATGTTGGGACCAAGCGCAAGTCTGACCCGACCATGGTCAGACATCTATATAGGAACAATAGAACTGGTCAGTTTTTGTTTCAAGAAGATCACAGCTGTAAAACTATGTATAAGCAATAGTTTATGAACAACATATATAACAGAAAATAGCTCGTACCATAAGTTTCTCGAAACAGTTGGACCTGTTCAACGAGTGAAGCAGTGGCACACATATCCCACGTGGCCTTCCACCATTGAAACGCCCCATAAGGACCTCAAGACGATCAATAAAGTGTAGGAACTTGTGGATGTCGTCCCAGTCAACTTCAGTGCCATCAGTAACAGCCGAGTTGTTACAGAATAACAAACAAGCAGCCTGCTTAACTCTGAAAAAACCTACACGTGCCACCAATTAGAAGAAAATATTAGTTAGAAGTAGCATCTTCCTGAGAGATTCGTTGATACTTCTAAAGTTAAATTGTGATTAGTTAGACAGAATAGGTGGATTAAGAAGTAATCGAGGCAACAAGCAAGAACCAGATACAAAACTAACATGGATGAACAATTGGAATGACTTCGGGGTGGAAGATCACACTGAAGATGAGACCAGGTTCTGCTATTTCCATCAACATTCGTGCGCCAACTTTCAGTCCGTAACACTTGAGAAAGTTTATCCAAGTTCGGCCATAAAAAAAGCAGCGATCTTCTTGGTTCATGAACCCAACTCGGAACTTATATCCATGGCTTGTCTTCACTGTGACCATTAAACCGGTGTATTCAGTTATGGCAAGGCCGAGCATCTTGAGTACATGTGTTCTGGCAGAGCAAATAATGCACTGCAGGAAAAATAATATCAAAACACAATGTATTCCCTATCCAAATCTAGAAATAACTTCCTCCTTCACGTCAGTGTTGACCATCGTACTGGTAGTACCTTTTATCCAAATATAGCAATCCAAATTTCCAAATTAGTCGACAGCATGTTCAAAAAACCCCACCCTTCCGGATAGAAAAGAGGATTCTAGGAACATACTGTGCGCGTTTTAAAATCCTGTGTTAGGATGAGAAGGAACAAGTGTGGCGTCTCGCCGAGGGTGCAGAAACCTGTAGGGTCCTCGCACTTTGGGCACTGCAAATGAAACACACTAGATTCAGTAGGAAGAAAAATGCATCAACGGTGGTGGCTGCCATCCTAGGATTACCCGCGACCAAGGGACTTGGATTTATCGGGGATGGATGAAGAATTCGTACCTGGTTCTCCATGAGAAAACCCTATGCAATCACCGAGAGGGGGTTTTCTTTGAACAAGCAGACGAGGGAGAAGGGGATTTGTCGGGTGGTTGGTGCGACATATGCCAAAGGATGGCTTATCATTGTGGGAGCCAATAAAACGTCGCCGGTGCCTGGAAGCGGGATGAGGCGAAGACATGCACGCCGGCGAATCTTACCCAGGTTCGGGGCTCTCCGAGGAGATAACACCCCTAGTCCTGCTCTGCGGGGTCTCCGCATGATCACTAGCTCGATAAAGAGTAGCTACAATCGCTCCTAGAGCTGTTGGGATCAAGGGAGAAGAAGAACAAGGCTAGCTCTTGCTTCTCTCTATCTATGGTGTGTGTGCGTGTGCTATGCTTGGAAGCCAAACATGCAGAGGTGCCAACTATGCTTGGGTGCGAACCATGCTCAGCGGCCAACCCTTTGCATGGGTGCTCCGGGGGGTTTATATAGGCCTACCCCCCGGGGGTACAATGGTAATCCGACTGGGAACTGGCCCCAGCCGTCAGTGTCTACGCCTGCCGGCTTCTCCGCCGGCCGCTGGGTCCCGCCGGCTGGTGGGTCCCGCCGGCTGCTGGCTACTCGGTCGTCAGGCCGGCCCCACCGCCTAGGGTCTTGTCGGCGGCTGCTTACTGTAGCCGCGCCTCTGATGATGAGGGCTTTGTCGAGGTAAGCGTGGCTACAGTGATCCGTGTCGGGGGCTATCACTGTTGCCTCACCTCGTCTTGTCTCCTTAATGGGGCTCCTGCTTCGAGGAAGGGAATAGCCGGCTTCTGGAGGCCGGCTATGCTCCTGGCCGACTAGGAAAGGCCGGGCCGCCTTCACGCCTCCCTCTGGCTGAAGGGGCCCGCAGTCCTTGGGCCGTGCAGGAGTGGGTCGTGGATGACGTTGTAGTTGGCGTGGCTACAGTGCCCGGCCGCACGGGAGACATCCCTCCCGTACGGCCTCCTGTAACCATGCCTGCCTCGGGCTTCGGGGGTCGTGGGCCGCACTGTGGCCATGCCCCGTCAGGTCGTCGTTATGTAGGGGCGGTTGTGGTCTCTGCCGGCTTCTAGGAGTCGGCGTTCTTCTTGGCCGGCTTCTTGGAGTCGGTGAGGCTGGGTCGCCTTCCGGGAGTCGGCTTTAGTGGTAGCCGGCCCGGGAAGGCGGCCCAAATGCTTGGAGTGCTTGAAGGCCCAAAGGCCTGATAAATTTTCTGAAGAGCCACGGGTAGCCGGTTTGGCTACCCGTGGCCACTTACTCCGACAGTAGTCCCCGAAGCTGATCGGGCTTCGAGGTGGAGTAGGGTTCGAGAAGCTCGAATAGCTTCCCATCGCGACAAGCCGGCAGCTGGGAACCGGCCTTGGTCAGGCACGTCGCCTGAGCCAAAATCTTATGGAGTCGGAGGACGGGAACCCGCTGGCATGTGCGCCGGGCTGCGGGCCGGCCGCGGGCCGACGGCGCGCCACGTAGCCGGAAAGCCTGCCAGCCCACGCGCGAGACGGGACGTTGCCGCAGAGAGGGGGCTCGCCACGTCCGCGCCCCAGCCCAGGCGCGGATCTTTTGTATCCCGGAACCGCCCGCACGTTCCGTGCGGCAGTTTCGGCTCGCACTTATGCGTAATAAACGCGAGACGTGGGGAGTGGGCGCAGTTAATCCCACGCCCCCCACGTCCGGCCTCTACGGCCGCGTGAGGCTATAAGTAGGGGGAGGTGGAGGGCGGCAGGCCCTCGCACGCTCCTCCTACTCCCGCCGTCTTCTTGCCTTGCTCGTTCTCGCAACAGCGCCTCGCCGCCGCGCTCTTCCTCCGCACGCTCCTCCGCCGCCGTGCTAGCTTCCGCCATGCCTCCCCACGTAGAGCAGCTTGGCGGGGATTGGGATGGCTCCATCGTCCACAACGACCACATCAACTTCCTCCGCGACACCCGGCGTCTGCCCAGCGCGGACAAAGTGGAGGTCCGCCTTGCGCCGGAGAAGGAGGTCAGGCCGGCGCCGCAGGAGGGCGAGCGGGTGGTCTTCCGCTCGCACTTCCTGCGCGGCTTCGGACTGCCAGTGAGCGCCTTCTTCCGCTCCTGGCTGGACTACTATCAGCTCCAGCCGCACCACCTCACCCCCAACGCGGTGGTGCTGCTGTCGGCCTTCGTCACCCTGTGTGAGGGCTATCTCGGCGTCCTCCCCACCCTCGAGCTCTGGGGGGAATTCTTCCAGTCGAAGCTGGGTACGCGCAGCAAGGGCGTGCCGGCCCACACTGGCGCCTTCATCGCGTCGCGGAGATCGGGCGCCGACAACCCCTTCCCCGTCATCACGCTGATCCAATCGGTGAAGAAGTGGCAGAAATCATACTTCTACGTGCGGAACATCGCTCCCCGGGGCGACTACATCAACCTGCCGGCTTACGTAGCCGGCCCACCGGCGGGGAGGCTGCCCCAGTGGTCCTTCCGGGCGGTGACGCTATCGCAGGGAGGGAACGCCGCCATCGCCCGCCTGCGGGTGATGGTCCAGTCGGAGGGCCTGACGGGGCCCGACCTTCTGGCCGCGTTCGTCACGCGCCGGGTCCTCCCGCTCCAGAGCCGGCCTCATCTGATCTGTCAGATGAGCGGCCAGCTCGATCCGAGCCGGATGTGCACCAAGGAGATGCCGCAGGCCGACGCGGCCGACATGGTGAACTACCTCGCCAACTGCCAGCTTCCCGACGACTGGCAATTCGGCAAGGAGCCATATAGCCGCGCCAATCCTCCGCCTACGGTACGCTCCCCTTCTCTTTTTCTCTCTTTCTCTCTCAGCTTTGTCGCCGAGTTCCTCTAGGCCGACTCTAACTCAGTCGGCTCGCTTTTTGACAGAATCCTCTGCTTCGGCCGGCCGGCGGAGCGGACGTGGAGCGCCGCTTCATCCCCGACCGGACCGAGCACGACCAGGAGGACCCCGATCTGGGGGCGGTCCATATGGAGGAAGCCGCCGAGCCGGCTGGTGGCCAAGCCGGCGGCGAAGCAGGCGGCGCCGGGTTCTCCGCGACCTTCGACGATTGGCCGGACGAGGACGAAGCCGAAGTCGTCCCGCCCCGCCAGCCAGCCTCTGGACGCGGCGCGGGCTCCTCCGGCGCGCAGCCTGCTCGGGGTAGAGGCTAGAAACGTCGCGCCACCCAGGGCATGTTCGGTAGCCGGACGAAGAAGCCGAGGGGTGGGGCGGCAACCACCAGGCGGGAAGAAGCGGCCGCGAAGGCGGCTCGCTTCCGCAGAGTGGTGAAGCAGCCGCAGGCTGTGTCAGCGTAAGCTTTCTCTCTTTCTGTGTATTCTCCTTCTTTCTTTTCTTGGGTGGTCTTCTGAACCTTTGTCTTCTTTTCCTTGATCAGAGCTCCACTGTCACTCGAGCGGGCGGTTGCCGGCTCCGTTGTCGAGTCGCCAGGGGGCTCTGGGAGCACCACCCGCCGCGTAGATCCCCGTGCCGCCCTCCTGGAGGCGACGGAAAGGAACGCGCGGGAGGTGCGGGAGGAGCAGGAAGCGCGGGAGGCGGAGGCACGGAAGGCAGCCGCCGCCCAGGCAGCTCGGGACGAGGAGGCGGCGAAGGCGCTCGCCGAGGCTGCAGCCAAGGCCCAGGCAGAGGCCGAGGCCGAAGCGGCGGCAGGGGAGGCCTTGATGGTCACCCCCCTGCGCGCCATGGCGCCCGGGGACGCGGATCCCTCAGGGGGAGCCAGCGGTTCCCAGCCGGGTCTGGGCGGGAGCGGCGACGACGTCATCTTCGTGAGTGAGGCGCCGGGGCCGACTCCTCCGACTAGGGCGGCCCAAGGCGGTCAGACCGAGCCTGCGCTCGCACGGTCGGCGGAAGGCGAGCCGGCCGCGGGAGCTGAGGTGGCAGTCCGGGTTCCGCCAAGCCGGCGCGCAGGGAAGGCCGCGTCGGAGCCGCATAAGACGGTGTCGGAGCCACGGCCGGCCATGGGCTCCAGCTCGTCGGCCCGAGACGGGGAGGCGGCCAGCGCTACCTCCGGGTGGACGCCAGGCGGAGGGACAGCCGTGGTGAACATCGCTGCACAAGACGTCCGGACCCGGCTCCAGAACCAAGCCGCGACGCTGAGGCAGTTCACCGACGAATTCCTCGCCACGCGGGCTGCCATCTGGGTTAGTATCTCATCTTCTTCTTGATTTCTCTCGTGGGGGCGCGTCAGCGCACCCACTGGGTGTAGTCCCCGAGATTCAGCAGTCGGCTCGGATCTTCCTTGATGATTTCTCATCGTTGCTTTTGTTCTCACGTCGATCTTCTGTCCATCTTGCAGGATTATCACAACCTCCGAGCGGCCGCCTTCAACTCCCAGGCTCGGGAGTTGACGCAGAAGACCGCCGATCTCACTGAAAGCCGAGGTATGTAACTTGACCTTTATCTCATGTGGGGGCGCGTCAGCGCACCCACAGGGTGTAGTCCCCGAGATTCGGGCCGACTGCTGAGCAGTCGGCTCGGATCTTCCTTGATGATTTCTCATTGTTCTTCTTCTCTGCAGCGGCCAACGCCAGTCTAAGGGCACAGCTGGGGGAGTCCCAGACTGCTCTTCGTGCCAAGGACGCGGAGCTCGCCGCCTTGGTGCAGGAGCGCGACCGCCTGGTCAAGAAGCTGGCCGACCAGGAGGAAAGCCACAAGGCGGCGCTGAAGGCCGCGCAGGACCGTGAAGCCGCCCTCCAGGCCGAGTTCGAGACGGAGGCGGCCGCCTGGGATGAAGCCAGGCAGACTCTGGTCTCCGGCTATGGCCAGATTGAGGATCTGGTTGACGGTAAGTCGTCTGCCCCTTTATCCTCTCTTGCCATATGCTACTTCGACTTGTTTTCTGATTTGGGGTTCTTCTTTTCTTTTCTGCGCAGAGTACTTCCCCGGCTATTCCACTGCCGCCAACCAGGCCATTGAAGCTCGTCGCCAGGCGAAGAGGCAAGCCGGCTTCAAGATTTCGCCGACTGCCGGCCGCTCGCTGGAGGAGCAGCTCCTGGCGTCCAGGCTCGTATCCAGCCGGCTCACAGGCTGCTCCGCCGGCTTCAGCGTGCCGGGTCGCAGGTCCTGGCCGCCCTCTGGCCCGGCCAAGTGATCCCGCGCACTCCCAGTCGGACCGCCGACTGGCTGGAGGTGGCCGTCGGGCGCTTCGAGGCTTGGAAGGCGTCAGCGGCTCGCTCCGGCGCCGGGCGGGCGCTGGAGTTCGTCAAGGCCTGGTACCCAGGCCGGAATCTGGACCAGCTGGCCACCTGGCGGCAACAAGCCGACGCGGAGCTGGAGCCGGCGCGGCCGGCCATCATTCGACGGGCTTCGGCAATCGCCGACTACACCGACACCAACGTCTTCGCCCCCGAGGTGGACGACAATGGAGTCGCCCAGCCGGAAGATTGGTTCGGGCTGGACCCGGCGTACGGCGAGGACTCGGCGGAGGAGATCGACTCCAGCGACGAGGGTGAAGAGGAGGAGGAGGAGGGTGAAGACGTCGAGCCGGCTGGTGGAGCAGCCGGCCAGCCTGACCGCGCCTCCAGCAGTACGCTGCGTGCGAGTGCGTCTCCTGTTGCGGGAGGCGGTCAAGCCGGGACCAGCTAGGCGGCCACTCCTTCAGCCGGCGAGCTGCCTTCACCGACCAACTCGGCCTTCGCGCCTTTGTCTTCTTTCTTTTGTTTCCTGTCTTGTTACTTTTGAACAATGTTTTTGGTTAAGTCTGCGCAGTTCCACCCACTGGGTGTATTGAAACTCAAGTCTGTTGCCGCCTATCGGGGGCTTTTATGTATATAAGTTATGCAATCGGTCTTTCCTTGTACTTTCGCTTTTTGTCCTTCTGCTTTTTTCCTTTGCCACCCTCCCTTGGTTGCCGCCTCCCTAGTCAAACAGTTGCTCTGCAATCTGTAGCCGGGGAGTGCCTGGCCGATTGGGGAGGGGGAAGTACTTTTAGCTCGGTCGGACTTAAGCTAAGTTTTTAGGAAGCCGGCCAGCCGGCTGTTGTGACAGTCGGCAGGCGTATATAGAGGCCGTCTTTTTGCTATATAGGTTAGTTGTTCCTTAGCCGTTTTTCGTGTGGGCGTCCTGTCTGTCTTCTCTCTTGCTAGTCGGACAGTCAGTTCTTTGAGCTGCGACTTTCAACAAGAGAGGACTGGGGAGCCGGCGCACTACTTTGCTGACTTCGGGAAGAACTTATAATATAGCTTAAGGCGGCCAGTCCCCGGGCCGACTAGTCGGACCCGGTGCCGGACAAGAATTCAAAATGTAATAAGATATTCATGGATATGACACTCGTCATCCATAGATAAATAAAAGGCAGTCCCCGAGTACTGTTCGGGGGGCCTGTTGGTTTGTAACTTAATACAAAAGGGGTAGCGTGATACATACTGCTTTTCAGCTGTAAAATAGTCTTAGGAGGTTTGCGTTCCATGGTCGCTCCGACTCCTTGCCGGAGTCGTCTCTCTTGCGTGCTCTTGGCTTTTGTGCGTCGATCAAGTAGTAGGAGTCGTTGCCGAGTGCCTTGCTGACGACGAAGGGACCTTCCCAAGGGGCCGAGAGCTTGTGCTGGCCGGCTGTTCGCTGGATCAGCCGGAGCACAAGGTCGCCCTCTTGGAAGGATCTTGGCTTGACCTTGCGGTTGTAGTAGCGGCGCAGGCCTTGCTGGTAGATGGCGGACCGGCTGAGGGCTAACAGCCGGCCTTCTTCCAGTAGGTCGACGCCGTCTTCTCTTGCTTCTTTGGCTTCCTCCTCCGTGTACATGGTGATCCGAGGCGAGTCAAACTCGATGTCTGTTGGGATGACAGCCTCGGCACCGTACACGAGGAAGAATGGAGTGAAGCCGGTTGACTTGTTGGGTGTAGTGCGCAGACTCCAGAGGACAGCCGGCAGCTCTTCGAGCCAGCAGCCGGCCGATCGCTCCAGTGGTACAACCAGTCGGGGTTTGATGCCGGAGAGGATAAGTCCATTTGCTCGCTCGACCTGGCCGTTTGACTGCGGGTGGGCAACGGACGCTAAGTCCAGTCGGATGCCCTGTGTCGCGCAGAAACGTGCCAGCGCGCCTTTGGCGAAGTTTGTGCCGTTGTCGGTGATGATGCTGTGCGGCACGCCATACCGAGTGGAGATGTCGGTGATGAATGTCACGGCAGTCGGCCCGTTCAGCTTCTTAATCGGCTTTGCTTCGATCCACTTTGTGAACTTGTCCACAGCAACGAGTAGATGTGTCAAGCCACCGCGGGCCTTCTTGAAAGGGCCCACCATGTCCAGTCCCCAGACGGCGAAAGGCCAGGTGAGGGGAATGGTCTTGAGGGCAGAAGCCGGCAGGTGTTGTTTGGAACTGAAGACTTGACATCCTCTGCAGGTCTTGACTATTTCTTTAGCATCCTCCAAGGCAGTCGGCCAGAAGAACCCATGGCGGAAAGCCTTGGCCACGAGGGATCTTGAGGTGGCGTGATGGCCGCATTCGCCTTGGTGGATGTCTTTGAGGATTGCCACTCCTTTTTCTGGCTCGACGCAACGCTGGAAGACTCCAGTGACGCTGCGCTTCACAAGCTCCCTGTTGATTATTGTGTATGCTGCGGCTCGTCGTTGCACTAGTCTTGCTGCGATCTCATCAGTCGGCAGCTCTCTGCTGACTAGGAACTTGAGGATGGGCTGGGCCCATGAGGGAGCTGTGACTTCTTCTGCCGTTATCGTGGCCACCATGACTCGGGTGGGTGGGTTGGGTGTTGCGTTGGGGTCGACCACTGCTTCTTGCGTCGTTGCAGTCCCCGGGCCGGGCTCTGAGGTCCCTGGGCCGGGTGCGACTACGTCAGTTCCCGGGGCAGTCGTCGAAGTCCCCGTGCCGCCTGCGGGATTTCTTGAGCCGGATCCGGCTGTTTCTGGCGCAGGCGGTACGAAGATGGAATCCGACTCTAGAGACGGCTTGATGGACGGCTTGAGGAGGCGCTGGAGGGAGACGCCAGTCGGTATGGCTTGTCGGGTGGAGCCGATCCGTGCTAGGGCATCTGCTTGGTCGTTGTCGGCCCTTGGCACGTGAAGGAACTCGCACCCTTCGAAGTATCCGCTCATCTGCTGGATGAGGAAGCGGTAGCTTGCCATGTTCGCGTCCTTGGCGTCCCAATCGCCAGATGATTGCTGGACCACTAAGTCGGAGTCGCCGTAGCACAGGATCCGGCGTATGCCGAGCTCTTTGGCTAGCCGGAGCCCATGTACGAGCGCCTCGTACTCGGCCACGTTGTTGGAGGCGGCGAAGTGGATCTGCAGCGTGTACTTGAGCTTGTCGCCTTTGGGAGAGGTGAGGACGATGCCGGCTCCCAAGCCGGTGCGCATCTTGGACCCGTCAAAGTGCATCCGCCAATGGGTAGAGTCGGGAGCCGGCGGTAAGTACTGGGTCTCGGCCCAGTCGACGAGGAAGTCGGCCAATGCTTGCGACTTGATGGCGGTGCGGGGTTGATAGAAAATCGTGTAAGGCGCCAAGGCAATGGCCCATTTGGCCACCCGGCCGGATGCATCCCGGCTGCCTATGATCTCGGCGAGCGGGGCAGTGCACACGACCGTGATGGGGTGCTCTTGGAAGTAGGGCTTCAATTTCTTGGCAGCGAAGTACACCCCATAGCACATCTTCTGGTAGTGCGGGTAGTTTTGCTTTGAGTTGGATAGTACTTCGCTGAGATAGTAGACCGGCCTCTGGACCAGCTGGGCTCGGCCTTCCTCCGGGCGCTGGACCACAACAACAGTGCTGACGACTCGGCTTGTCGCGGCGATGTAGAGGAGCATGGGCTCCTTCTCAGTCGGCGCGGCCAGGACAGGCGGAGTGGTCAACATTTTCTTCAACTCATGGAAAGCTTGGTCGGCTTGATCATTCCACTCAAAGTGAGTGGACTTCTTCATGAGTCGGTACAGGGGGAGGGCCTTCTCTCCTAGTCGGCTGATAAAACGGTTCAGGGAGGCTAAGCAGCCAGTGAACTTCTGCACATCTCGCAGCTTGGTGGGTATCTCCATCCTCTCGATGGCCTTGATCTTGACAGGGTTGCACTCAATGCCGCGTTCGGAGACCAGGAAGCCTAGCAGCTGGCCGGCTGGTACTCCGAACACGCACTTCTCGGGGTTGAGCTTGATCTGGAATCGGCGCAAGTTGGCGAATGTTTCCTTCAGGTCTTCCAGCAAGGTACCGCGCTTCTCTGTCTTCACCACAATGTCGTCTACGTAGACGTGGGCATTTCTGCCGAGTTGTTTCAAGAGACATTTCTGCATGCAACGCTGAAAAGTGGCACCGGCGTTTCTCAAGCCGAATGTCATTGTTAGGTAGCAGAAAGCTCCAAAGGGTGTGATGAAGGCAGTCTTGAGGCGGTCAGCCGGGTCCAACTTGATCTGATGATATCCTGAGTATGCATCCAAGAAACTTAACAGCTCGCATCCAGCTGTGGAGTCTATCACTTGGTCAATCCGTGGCAAAGCAAATGGATCCTTTGGGAAGGCCTTGTTCAGACTTGTGTAGTCTATACACATGCGCCACTTGTTATTCTTCTTCAAAACCAGAACTGGATTGGCAAGCCAATCTGGAAAGAACACTTCCATGATGAAGCCGGCTGCAAGGAGCCGAGCTATCTCTTCTCCCACGATTCTTCGCTTCTCTTCTGAGAGTCGGCGGAGGGGTTGCTTGACCGGCTTCGCATCAGCTCGGACATGTAATTTGTGCTCGGCGAAATCCTTCGGGACACCCGGCATGTCCTTTGGGGACCATGCAAAGATGTCTCGATTCTCACGGAGGAAGTCGGCGAGCTCGCCTTCCTATTTACTGTCCAAGTTCGCCCCAATCACGGCGAACCTCTCCGGGTGCTCTGGGTCTAGAGGTATCTTCTTCGTCTCTTTGGCAGGCTGGAAGGAGCCCTGCGCGTCACAGTCCTTGGGGTTGGGGGACAAGGTCGGCTGCTTGCCGGCCATGGCCACAACCCGTTCGAGCATCTTCTTCTCTTCCGCCACCACGAGGGACTCGGCCAGCCGGCTGCTGGCCATGGCACACTCGATGGACTTCTTGTAGTCGCCGGCTACCGTGATGATCCCCTTCGAGCTCGACATCTTCATCTTCAGGTAGGCATAGTGGGGCACAGCCATGAACTTGGCCAAAGCAGGTCGGCCAAGCAGTGCATGATAGGGGCTTTCCAAATCCACCACCTCGAACCATATTGCTTCCCGGCGAAAATGATCTTTGTCTCCGAAGAGAACATCCATCTTGATCTTGCCGATTGGAGAGCAAGATAGGCCGGGTACGATACCATGGAAGACTGTGCGGCTCGGCATGAGCTGCTTCGCTTTGATGTTCAGCTTGTCCATGGTATCGCGGTACAGTATGTTGATACTGCTTCCGCCGTCTATCAGGACGCGGGAAAATCTGGCAGCTCGCCTCTCCGTCGCAAGGGTGACGTCCAAGACCATAGCATAGGAGCCAGGCAAAGGCATCACCTCTGGGTGGTCGGCCTGGCTCCAGCTGATGGGCTTTTCCGACCAATGCATGAACTCGGCGGTGCTAGAGGTGACTGCGTTTACTTCTTGGTGTTGCCGGCGTCGGCTGCGCTTGTCGTCGACTTGACTCGTGAAGACGACGTAGGCGTCGTGCGCTTCGGGGAACTCGTCTTGGATGGCGCCGACTGCCGACCGGGCCGCCGGCTGCTGGGGAGCTGGAGGCGGCGGGCCGGGAGGCGGAGGCGGCACTATCCCTTCGCCCTTGGTGATGCGGGTGAGCCAGTGGCATTTCCGTGTTGTATGGTTGGATGGCTTCGCGCCGCTGTGGAACTTGCAGGGAGCATCGAGTGCTTGTTCGTAGGAGAAGGACGGCCGCCAGGGCGGCCGGCCTCCCTTCTTCTTGGGAGCAGGCCGCTCCTCGGGCTGCTCGTCTTTAATGGTGGCCACCTGCCGACTGGAGGAAGCCGGCATGGGGCCCTTGCGCTTGTGGTCGTTCTGGTAGGGGCGACGGTTGGGGTCGCCAGCCAGCCGCTTGGGAGCCGGGGCGACCACTTTCCCCGAGGCGTCCACTCGGAGCTCGGCCTTCATGGAGGAGTCGGCAGTAGCGTATTTGTCGGCGGTGATCAGCAACTCATCGAGGGTAGCCGGCTCGTCGCAGAGGAGTCGGTGCTTGAGGAGGGTGCCCTCTCGGCACCCGGCAGTGAAGTACTTGATGGCCTGGACCTCATGCACTCCCTCGCAGGAGTTGCGGAGCTCGGCCCATCGCGTGAGGTAGTCGCGGGTCGACTCGTTGGGCCCTTGGACGCAGAGGGAGAGCTGGCGAGGCTTGGGAGGCCGCTTGTAGGTGCTGGTGAAGTTGCGGACGAAAGCTTCGGTGAAGTCCAGCCAACTGTTGATGCTGTAGGGCTTGAGGCTGTTGAGCCATGTGCGCGCCGTGCCCTGCAGCATCAGGGGGACGTACTTCACGGCAACGCGCCGGTTGCCGTTGGCGATGCTGACGGCTGTGGAGTAGTCGATGAGCCAATCTTCCGGCTTCACCGAGCCGTTGTACTTGGGCGTGTCTCTGGGGAGCGAGAACCCTTTGGGGAAGGGCTCGTCGCGGATGCGGGGGCCAAAGCATGGCGGGCCGACATCGTCTTCTTCTTCTAACGCCAGGGACCGAGCAAGGCGGTCGATCCTGTGGCGGGCGTCACTCTCGCCGACTCCTTCTCGGCGGCCGAGTCGGTCGCCAAGAGTCGGATGTGTGATGGGCGGCGGAGTGAGGCGTCTTTCTCTTC
This sequence comes from Triticum aestivum, assembly GCF_018294505.1. Lineage (NCBI taxonomy): Eukaryota > Viridiplantae > Streptophyta > Magnoliopsida > Poales > Poaceae > Triticum > Triticum aestivum. The sequence goes on along the minus strand of NC_057811.1, from coordinate 38,746,101 downwards.
GAGGCGGGGGAGGCGGTAGGTTTCCTTGGTGTTCGACCGCCCGAGGGCGTCCATCCGCGCCGCGCTCGATAGTGATGCGACTCCGGCTGCGGCTGGCAGCCGGCTCCTTGTCTTTCTTCTGGCGCGTGCCGCTCGCAGTCGGCGAGCGGGACGTCGCGGCGTGCTCCCGGCGCGGGGGATGGCTATCAGCTCGGGCGCCAGCTTCGTGCCGTTCTGCAGCCGCGTCGATCAGCTGCTGGATCCGTCTTGTCATGTAGGGGAGCTCATCGGCTCCCAGCCCATTGAGCTCCTCTGCTGCCGCCTGAGCGGCTCGCAGATTCTCGAGCGGGGTGGCGTAGACGGGGCGATCTGCGCCCAGCATGCTGGCAACGGCTGCGCCGCGCTTCTGGACGAAGCCGGCTCGGCTCGGGCTGCTCGGAGGCGGCGTCCCGAAGGCGGCGCGGTCGACTTCGCGCTGGTGGGCCTCGGTGAGGCGTCTCATCGAGGCTATCTTCTTGCTCTCCGTGATGAGGGCAAGACGGCGTGCCTCCAGGGTCTCGGCGTCGGCGTCGGCCGGGAGGGGGATGGAGAGGTCGTGCATCGCTGCTTGCTGAGCGTCGCGGGCGCTCCCGCCCGAGTTGGAGACATGGCTGATGACCAGCACTTCGGTGACAGCGCTGCTGCCGCTGTCAGCTCGAGGGAGTGGGTCGTCGAAGACCACCACGTCGGTGGGGTAGGCGTCGAGCGACGCGGTGTCGGGGTCGATGAGCATCGGGTCGGTGGAGCCGACAGACTCCATGTCCGCAGCAGGCTCGCTGGAGACGTGAAGTTGGTCGAGGAGGCCGACGAGGCGGCTCTCAGGGTAGTCGGTGCCTGCGTCGGACGCAGGCTCGTCGGAGATGCGAGTCTCACCGAGCAGATCGGCGAGGCGGCTCGCTACGCAGGCGTTGTCGACGCCCTTCAGCGCGTCGGGGCAAACGCCATCGGGCGCAGCAGGCTGGCTGCGCTCGCGGGGAAGGAAGAAAGTTCCCGTCCAGAACAGGTCTCCGGACGACGGTGCACCTGGCCCCACGGTGGGCGCCAAATGTCGGGTGGTTGGTGCGACATATGCCAAAGGATGGCTTATCATTGTGGGAGCCAATAAAACGTCGCCGGTGCCTGGAAGCGGGATGAGGCGAAGACATGCACGCCGGCGAATCTTACCCAGGTTCGGGGCTCTCCGAGGAGATAACACCCCTAGTCCTGCTCTGCGGGGTCTCCGCATGATCACTAGCTCGATAAAGAGTAGCTACAATCGCTCCTAGAGCTGTTGGGATCAAGGGAGAAGAAGAACAAGGCTAGCTCTTGCTTCTCTCTATCTATGGTGTGTGTGCGTGTGCTATGCTTGGAAGCCAAACATGCAGAGGTGCCAACTATGCTTGGGTGCGAACCATGCTCAGCGGCCAACCCTTTGCATGGGTGCTCCGGGGGGTTTATATAGGCCTACCCCCCGGGGGTACAATGGTAATCCGACTGGGAACTGGCCCCAGCCGTCAGTGTCTACGCCTGCCGGCTTCTCCGCCGGCCGCTGGGCCCCGCCGGCTGGTGGGTCCCGCCGGCTGCCGGCTACTCGGTCGTCAGGCCGGCCCCACCGCCTAGGGTCTTGTCGGCGGCTGCTTACTGTAGCCGCGCCTCTGATGATGAGGGCTTTGTCGAGGTAAGCGTGGCTACAGTGATCCGCGGCGGGGGCTATCACTGTTGCCTCACCTCGTCTTGTCTCCTTAATGGGGCTCCTGCTTCGAGGAAGGGAATAGCCGGCTTCTGGAGGCCGGCTATGCTCCTGGCCGACTAGGAAAGGCCGGGCCGCCTTCACGCCTCCCTCTGGCTGAAGGGGCCCGCAGTCCTTGGGCCGTGCAGGAGTGGGTCGTGGATGACGTCGTAGCTGGCGTGGCTACAGTGCCCGGCCGCACGGGAGACATCCCTCCCTTACGGCCTCCTGTAACCATGCCTGCCTCGGGCTTCGGGGGTCGTGGGCCGCACTGTGGCCATGCCCCGTCAGGTCGTCGTTATGTAGGGGCGGTTGTGGTCTCTGCCGGCTTCTAGGAGTCGGCGTTCTTCTTGGCCGGCTTCTTGGAGTCGGTGAGGCTGGGTCGCCTTCCGGGAGTCGGCTTTAGTGGTAGCCGGCCCGGGAAGGCGGCCCAAATGCTTGGAGTGCTTGAAGGCCCAAAGGCCTGATAAATTTTCTGAAGAGCCACGGGTAGCCGGTTTGGCTACCCGTGGCCACTTACTCCGACAGGATTCAAGCCCAGTGAAATACTGCCGCTTCATCCGTCCAGCTTACTGCTAAAGCTGGAAAGGGGGGTTGTGATTTGACGGCTCATTGGGCATTACTGCGGCACTACGACCGGGGTGTCTCTACCGTGTTGTTGTGCACTCTAATTTGTGCATATGGCACGTGGACCCCGTTGCCGGATGCCCCACATATCAGCGAAAGGAAGTAGAAAGACAGGAGTAACTAGTTACACAAAAATATATTTTTGACAGAGAGATACTCCCTCTGTAAAGAAATATACAAATCTTTTATATCACAACTATATAATAAGAAAAATCAAGGGGAATATATAATATATATATATATAATTATAAAAAACAGAGTTGTTTTTAACACAGTATAGACGAGTTGGTGATGATGGTGTGCCTGCCATCCTGCAATATAGGCCGTCCGATTTATATCTGACGGATAGGAAGGAAACTATGGCAATTTTGCAAAAAGGTACCCACACACCTCTCCACATTTGCAATCATCATGCGACCATCCTTTGTACTTACGGTATATTGAGCAGGTTCATTCTCACCAAGGCTGTGCATGGTAAGAGAAACTTGGCCGCTGTTGCCCGGATTGTTGAACGACTCCCTCGTTGCTCTAGGAATTCTCTGTTTGCAAACAAGAAGACATACCCAAATAGTTAGATCAACACAGTGAATCATGCGAAACAACATGGAAAGAAAAAAGAACGAAACACTTGGGCGGCCAATGATCCAATAACCAAACAGTTACCAAGGCTGCACCATCACCTGCACCAACACTTACCAAGAAGGTGGACATGTATGTTTTTGTAAGGACTTTGGTATATGAAGTGCGAACTGCAGCCCAGTCTGTTGCCGGTGCAACTGGTCATTTGATTGCCGCTGCACGGGCCAGAGCAGATGCAAGTGCAAGTGTTGGTGCAGGTGCCGAAGCCGCTGCTGCTGCCGGAGATGGTGCTCCTTGTAGAGCTGGTGCCGGTGTCGATGCCCGATCCTGCGGTAGATCAGCCTGATCCGCTGACGTGGTCAGTGCCCAATCCTCAGCTGGATCAGACTGAGCTGCTGCCGCTGTCAGTGCTAGAGCAACTGCCGGTGCTCGATCCGTTGCTGAAGGTGGTACCGATGTGCGAGACAGCGGCGATCGTGTCTGGTCTGCTATGATCAGCTTTCTAACTTGACTAGGCTTCGTGACCGTGATCCAGTTTTTTTCTTCATTTCTTTTAAATGCGAGAAGAACTAATTGTGGCATTTTTGTTAAACCAAACTGCAGTTCATCATAGGGATCCAGCTTGTACTTAGACAACAGACTGATCCAATTTTTTCCAGTAATATAAGTGATGGACAGTGCCTTCGTTACTGACACGACATAAGAAGTGAAACCTGCAAAAATAGCCATCGTAGAGCAAACCAAACGGTTTATTCTGTGATGAATGTCACATGGCAAAACCTGCATCATAAAATTGCAAGAAAAGAAAGAAACCATGACATTAAATCAATAATATTTAGACAGTAAATCAATAAGATTTACTTGATGTGACACGAGTGAATCCTTACTAGGAAATCACTATGTTGAAGTACTAAACAGAAGATTGATCGTCCAACTATGGGTGGCATGCAAGGGTCCCACCTACTCCCACAAGCAGGACAGTCCAAAGGTCGTGACAAATCGTATGGACCGAACATCCATGGGACTGGAAATCCTGGTGGGTGCGATAAACCCTGCAATGCATACAGATATTGGAGTGTAACCATAATTGATAAACCGTCCTCACAAAAAAGATGATCTGGATACTTCAAAATATACAGACTGAATTGAGTGTACAGACATTAACATAGACCGTTCTCAGGACTGACCACACACCAAAAGCAGCAGTACTAATAAACAATACAGGGTTCACAAACACAAATCAAGTACTGAACAATAGTACTTACTACAGACAAGCAACGTTGCACTAATTAAACTCTGCAGACTATTTATTGCCACCGACCTACGGGATGAACCCCGCATAACTGACTAGGCCATGGACTTCGTGAGAGATGTCTACATGCACCATCACCATCTCCTCAACCTTGGAGAACCTAACAGAGTGGTCTTTCCACTCATAAACATGATCATGAAGACAGGCCGCATCAGATTTGTTGGGAAGCTTTACAAGAACCACACCCTTCGTAATCGAAGGCACAGCCAGGAAATTGTTGTGGTCAAGTACAGCCTCGAGAACACGCCTGACAACAATGCTACAGGAAAACACTAGTTCAGGACACGTGGCGACAAGGACACAGCAGCTGGATAGTTTAGCAGTAGAACTCATCCTCAGGTCTTCCAGTTCACACGGCATGACTTTGAGAACTTCATCTCCACTGCGGACCTGGTTCTAATTCAAACAGAAACCATATTTTATTACTACCTCTGTTCAGAAATATAAGATAATTTTCGATATTATACTCCATATATGACTACATATACGCACAGAAATGAGTGAACAAAGACACTAGAACATGTCTTCAAAGGCATGAGAGCAGAGGGATTACTTGCAATATCCATAACACAAGTTACTGAGGCAAATGTACCCTCTTCAAAGGTAGCATTGATGTTCATAAAGTTCTCCCTCCGTCCCATAATTCTTGTCTTAGATTTGTCTAGATACGGATGTATCAAGTCACATTTTAGTATTAGATACATCAGTATCTAGACAAATCTAAGACAAGAAATTTGGGACAGAGGGAGTAGTTGAAAGTAATCTATAAGAAATCAGTGTCAACCTCTCGCATGTTTTGGTCAAAAGAGGAATTTAGAACCGTCATTTGGCACACAAAAATCACATGCAAGATCACCCAGAAAGTTGTACTACTAGTACTAGTACAGCGTGTTAGATGAAAAAACACGATCAAGATCGAGAAAAAGATTGTCAAGAAGAGATATTACCTGGACTTGCTTAATGAGGGATCCCGGAGTGGGGGGCTTGGACAGGGCGATGGCTTTGAGCTTGTCTGCGGTAGTCTCGGCGGGGTGCTTGCGCTTCTTCGTACCATGAGCCTCGACGGTTTTGGCCAGAGCCATAGACATCACTTCGGCCGGTGCTGCAGCGTCCATCAAGAAACTGTCAAATAGAAATAAAATAAAAGAAACCATAATCACAAACCCAAAAGAAGAAAAGAGAGGGAGTTATAGGATCAGTCTCGGGGTTGCAAGACCAGGCCTTGGCCAGAATCAACACCATTGATGCGCTCACCTTTCCTTCTTTGGGAGAGAAGAACAATGGCAGAAGCAGGTCGGGGTTTTTTCTTGAAGAAATGAGGAACAAGATGAGGGAGAAGCAAGGGTTGGGTAGAGAGGAAGCTGAGAGAGAAGAGTGAAATGATGGTTGCTTCGTCCGTCCAACTTACTGCTCGAAAGGAGGGGGTTTTGTGATTTGACGGCTCATTGGGCATTACTGCGGCGCTTCGATCGGGGTAGTCTACCGTCACTCTACTACAGAGTAATTTAGTGCATGGTTGGTGGACCCCGATGCTGGCTGTCCCACACGTCGGTGAAAGTGAGTAATTTAGTGCATGGTTGGAGGAGGATCCGCATGGTAGAGCGTGTCCACTGTTTTTCTGAAGAAAAAATGATTACAGCAAGCGTTTCCACTCTTACGACGGAGGAGTGCGAAACACGATAGCCACTTGAACATACACAGTGCTCCTACTACTAGGCATGTGTAGTGGTTCATACGTCAGTACTACATAATCTTGTTGCTAGTGTAGTAAGATATGATGACAACAAATAATGTTGTGCGCATGTCAACTATATGAACAGTAATGTAGTAACATAGTACCGCTTTCTCGACTATCCGGTCGAGAATGAATGGCGAGATCAATGTTAACAGAACTAGGTCTAAAGCGCGCGGAGAGTGCGGTGCTACAGTACTCCACGAAACATGAACCATATGAAGCACGAATAGTGTTAGGCAGGGTGTATGAAGGGTGCACAGGATGGGAGCAAAAGTTCCCTTCTCGACCCACTTTTGGTTGTTTGGCAGAGTGCATGAAGGGTGCATGAGTCCACACTAGTAGGTTAACACAAATACACGAAGAAGAAACAACTGCGACCAAGGCGGAGAGGAAAACGAGAAAACTTAATGTCTTTTTGCTAATTAATAGCATTGCATGCAATGAACTAACCACTGCATGTCATGTTTATTAGTCTCAAGTCATTGAAAGCATGCACGGCCCACGTCTCTTATTGGTTGATATGTCACAAAACAAGAAACGGGGAGGGAGTTAATGTACCGTGCCTAAGTGTTTTGGGATTACTTGGTTTTCGTAAGGTGACTTACACACCTAGACAGAGGAGTATATTGAGATGAGGTGCCAGTTCGAATCTCGTCTTTCAGATTTGTTAGTTTTAGGTCCAAATTTGATTAATGACAAGTGGGACCCCCGTGTGTTGTTCCGATATTTCAGTGTAGGATGGTTTTTTTGAACAAACACTTTGTGCGGTTAGACAAGTAACGGCACAAGTTACACGTATTTTGCAAGTTTATGAACAAAAATGACAGCGGCATAGAATATCACATCCACCCCGCAGCTTAGATGCTATGGTGATACGAGTTTTTACACCGTTGGAAGTGAGATCCAATGGCTTGGGAGTAGTCTTTGTAATTATGCGCAATTTCCAAACTCTCCAAAGTTTTTTTTCCAAATAAAACATTTAGGCCTCGTGTGTGCCGCTGCATCTTGGATCCAACGGCTGCCCGTTTCTCATATTAGGTGCTCCCGGTAGCTTAGTTACCCGCTATGGTGATATGAGCATCAAGGTCGTATGATCAGTGATCAGATGGCACATGCGTAGTACTTGTACTTTCTGCGCAATTCCCAAACTCTCTCAGCCGTATATTGCAAAAACATTCAAACCTCCTACTGTTTTTTTGAAGGTTAGGACAGTAGGAAAGGCTCCTACTGCTTATATATTACCACAATGTAAAAGTTTTGTTACATATGCACAAGGTGGGGGGGGGAGAGCAACTACATGAATAAGTTACAATGTGGAGGCAACTTCCTTAGCAAGGATCCCTCTACAGCTCCCTCTATGTATATGTTCATTGTATCACAGCCAAAGTGTCGTGCACAAGATGTTTTTTGTGATCAGGTAGCCTGTGTAAGAGATCTCGAAAATCATTTTTGAACCTCTCTTTCCACGAGTCAATGCATGGCAGCACTTTTCTAAAGTAGTTGTTGTTACGTTCCTTCCACAAGCTCCAAGCTGCCAATAGGAAAATTTCCATGATCATTTTGTGATTGTGCCTTTCTTTCAATCTTCCCAGCAGCTGAAGGCGATGTTGGTGATCACTCCAGGTAATGTTCAGTATCCTCCAGCAGGATTGGCTGAATGTGTAGTGGAAGAAGAGGTGTTCCATAGTTTCTTCAATGTGTTGACCACATAGCAAACAGTCCAGGTTGGTCCCAATGTTATAGTGTCTCCGTTTTAGCATGTTCCTTGTATTGAGACGGTCAGAAAGTAGCAGCCACCCGAAAACCCTTATCTTAGCCGTGCACTTAGTTTTCGATAGCCATTTGAATGCCACATGTGCCGTTATCTCTCTGAAGTAGTAACTGTAGTATGATGTTGTTTTGAAGCCTTGTGCACCCCAACAGCAGGTCCATGTATCATTCACGTTCGTGAGTTCCACGTTTGCTACCTCTCTTTGGATCTGCCTTAGCTCATCGTGGGCTTGTACTAAAAGTGGTAGGTGAAAGGTCATTGCTAGATCCGATGTGTTGAGGAAGGCCTGAATCGGGATGTCTCCGTTCTTGCAGTAAGAAAAAGCTCTTGGGTACTTTTCCTCATATATAGAATTATTCCAGTCGTTTTTCTAGAACAGGGCTGAGCTGCCATTGTGTACATTGACTTGGGTCACTCCTCGATAAATTGGCATTAGTTGGATGAGGTCCCGCCACCAAAAGGAGCCGCAGGGCTTTGTTGCATGGGGTACAGACTCTGTATAGTAAGTATTCCAGATGAGGTTAACCCAAGGTGTGTCATGTTGATTGTAGAACTTGTGTAGGAGCTTGAGCACCAAAGCGTCGTTTTGAACATGTAGGTCCAGTATCCCGAGCCCACCAGTCTTTTTTGGGCGGCAAACCATGGACCAAGCCGCCAACGAATTACATTTGTCCCCAGTATCCGTTTTCTTGTTCCAGAGGCAGTATCGTCTGATTTTGTCCAATTGGGCAATAATTTTCGGAGGGAGTCTTAATGTACCCATGGGGTAGATAGCTATTGACGTGATGATGGAGTTGAGAAGTGCTAGCCTACCCGCATGAGACATGAGTGACATAGCCGCAGTAATTTTGCTTTCTGCCTTGCAAACAAACGGTGTCAGATCCAGAATCGAAGGTCGAGTAGTACCTAAGGGCAGCCCAAGGTAAGTGAATGGCATGGTTACTTGAGCACAGCCAAAAATCGCTGTCAGCGTATCGCATTTGTCCTGAGGGGTGTTGATGGGCACCAAAGTTGACTTATGAAAGTTGATTTTGAGTCCCACTGAAGTGGCATAATCCTCAAGTATCTGTTTGATCATGGCGGCCAGGTTGATGCAAGCAGGGAGGACAATTATTGTGTCGTCAGCATATTGAATCACCGGGTATTGGTCATTACCCTTTGGCGGGATCGGGTGTTGGATGGTCTGATTTTGAAGTGCCTCATTAAGAGCTGTTTGGAGCAGGTCAGCTGCTAACACAAATAGCAATGGTGACAGAGGACAACCTTGACGCACTCCGCATTTGCAGAGAAATTGGCGACCTGGCACCCCATTGAGAAGCACCGAAGATTTGCCCGATGAGAAGATATTTTCCATCCAGGTTAGCCATTGAGTTGGAAATCCCATGTGTTTCATAATAAGCAACATCGCAGGGTGTTGGATCGTATCAAATGCCTTCGCGAAGTCTAGTTTCAGAAGTACGATCTCACGTTTGGATGCTTGGCACTGATGAATGTACTCGAAGGCCCAGGCAAGGCAGTCATGAATGGAACGACCACGGAGGAAGCCATATTGGTTGCGATGAACAATATGCAAAATGATCTTCTGAAGTCGATTGGCAAGGATCTTGGTTATAAGCTTAAGACAGCAATTCAGGAGCGTGATCGGGCGAAAGTCATTGACTATCATAGGAGCATTCATCTTAGGTATCAAAGTGATATGTCCATAATTGATGCTCTCCAGATTCAAATTTCCTACATGGAACTCTTCACATAGCTGATAAATATCATGTTTGATAATAGGCCAGCAAGCTTTAATGAATGCACCGTTAAACCCATCCGGCCCCGGAGCCATATCTGGTGGCATTTCTTTGACTACCGCGTCTATTTCTGCATGTGTAAATGGGGTAATCAGGCTGTGAAAATCTACCTCTCGTCGGAGCATTTGTGAGAGGTTGAACTTCATTCGTTGTGGGTTGTATGATCCCAGTCGGTCTTTGTATGTATCAAACAGGATTGCCTCTTTCGCTATGTGATCGTCCACCTCAACTCCAGTGTGATCATGCAAGGTTTTTATAAAGTTCTTTCTGTATCTTTCAGTGGCCACCGCTTGAAAGAATTTGGAATTCTCATCACCGAATTGAATCCATCGAATGGTGCATCGTTTTTTCCAATGTTCTTTTTGATATTGAAGAAGGCGAAGCAAGTGTTTTTTGAGTATATTTCTGAAGTTACCTTCGGGCAATGTGAGGGATCGCCGGTCAGCAATGTTGTCTAGTTCAACCAGAGCTTTATTGGTGTTCTCAATCGCAATTTTCAGTCTAGAGATATGACGGCTCCAATGACTGAGAGCATGACGGACAGCCTTGAGTTTTTGACACAAACGGGATGCTGCATTGGCCCTCTTGTTATATTTGATCCGTTTATTCCAAGCTAGGGACACAACATCCATAAATCCTGGGTGTGCAATCCAGTAGGTTTCAAACCTGAATATCTTACTGCGTGGGATGGTGGTCTGAATGGCCACAGAGCAGGGAACATGATCAGAGACTGGCTTACCAAGGGGGGTCACCGAGGTGTTTGGAAACGTGGCAGTCCAGTTTAAGGATGTGAAAAACTAGTCGAGCTGTTCCAACAGAGGGTTTTGTTGCATGTTAGACCACGTATATCTTCTGCCCTTTATAGGTAGGTCAGTTAGATTTTGTTCACGGATAAAGTCATTGAAAGTGAACATATCGTGGACGTCCCCTCCTGGTTTATTGCGGTTGTCCGGTGAGCGTATGTAATTAAAATCACCCAGAATGAGCCAATCTTCTATCGAAGGGATAAGCAAGTGAAAAAGCCATTGTGTATATGTGGATCTTTGTTCTCCTTGACAAGGACCGTATACATTTACTAGTTTCCAAAGATGGCCCGATTGGGTTGACGTAAATTCGACCCCCAGAGCAAAATGTTCAGATAAGAAGACCCGTCCCGTGAAAAGATGACTATTCCAGATCATAATGATACCACCCGAAGCGCCGCGCGAAGGAATATAAGCAAACTTATCAAATCGTTTGGGGCATAAAGCTTTAAGGGAGGAATCATCAAAGCAAGGCATTTTTTATTCTTGCAAACATATAACCGCACATCCACTAACGTTGATTGCATTGGAGAGAGCTAGTTGTTTGTTTGACGAATTAAGACCACGGATGTTCCAACATAACACGTTCCAGTTTTGCAAAAGAGGCATAAAAGTAAAGATACAAGAGGATAACTAGATTGAGGAGGTCGACCCATCCGCCGGCTTGGAAAGCGCAGCAACCGCCAGTTCTTCTGCTGGGATAGCACACAGCTGTGTGCCAATAGCTTGCATTGACTCAATTGTTAATGGTGGTGGGATCTCTGCCCCTTGCACTTGAGGGAGGTTATCATCTACAGTGACTGGAGCGGCAGGGTTGATGCGGGGCTTCACCTTGGATTTAGGCACACGCGTGTCAGAAGGTTGGGGGACTCAGAATCCATCGTACTTGGTCGATCTATTGCTGCGACGAAGTGATGTGGTGTCCACAGGAGCAGGAAGCTTCCCTTTGCGCTGTTTGTTAGCTCTGTTGCTAGCTTCAGGCATAATACTGTTTACATCAGACTGAACTTCCTCCAGAGAAGTGTTGCTGTCTGTGGACAGGGCAGTGGAACCAGATTCAGAGAAAGTAAGTGCAGTATGGGATTGTTGCTTAGATGAGTCCAAGGAGCTATTCTCGGAGGTGTCCTGACTAGCAGCGCCAATGATATCAAGAGGTGTGTCCACCGGAGCAGTTAGTGCCAGTAGAGTGTTGTTGTTGATGAGAGCAGGTTCAGTCAATTCGAAAATGGGCTCTGTATTCTCTGGTTCTGAGTGACCTGGAAGTGGCATCTGAGTAAACTGAATCCCTGTGTTCCCCATGTCTACTTGAATCTCCACACAAAGATTGTCATTCCTGAAGCCATATCCACCATTCCATGGTCCAACTGACGTCAAGAGAGGGCGCAACGCCGCAAAGATACACTTATTCAGTTGCTGACGGGGCACCGGGTCGTTCAGCAGGAGTGCCATAAGCTGCTCACCTTGAGTGGAAAGACCAAAACGAATCCCTTGTGCATGTAATTCCACAGAAACATTGATTCGCTCGACAGCAGCAGGTGGTTCCATGTCACTAGGCAACACTATCATAGCCAGGGAGTGTTCAGAGCTAGAATCATCAGAGACAATGATGGAATCATTCCAGGCTTGAGCAGCACTATCCACTGTATTGTTGTCAGGGACTAATCCATCTTGCACGGAGAGACCTTGTTCAGCTAACCACGCTTGGTAATTCATCAGGAACGGTGGCATAGGAGGAGCAGGAGGTTCGGGCCAGGCGCCCCAACCTTGATTAGCATCAGCAGGTGCAGCCTAACCTTCAGGTGGCGCATTGTTAGGAGCAGCATTCTGCACGAGTCAAGCATGGACCTATTCTTGATACAGTTGCTCTGCAGTGAGATGAGGACCATGGAGGGGGTGTGGATTGCCATCAGGTGGGGGTTCTTCTTCGCCAGCAGGGGGTACCTCAGGGAGCAATGCATTCCAATCATTGCTACGAAGTATGGTGATTTGCACTGTCCAACAGTCGCGAGCACCACCGAGTTGCCAAACTACAAAGCTCCTTGGGATAAGTCTGAGACTGATCACACGCTCTTTGATAAGCATGAACCGGTGATCCTGTCGTGGATTATACCAGGAAACTAGAGACCCAAATCCACCCAGAGACTTGTTGATGTAATAGTCCGTCTGATAATCATAAGGGAAGCCGAAGTACATAAGCCAGACCTCGGGTCCAAAGGAGGTAGTGCGGCGGTTCAGAGATTCATGGTGAGGAACAAAGGATACAAGAAGATCTTCATCTTCTAACTCAAAGGGTGTGGCAACCGCAGTGTCCCGGATGAACGAGTCTACAAATCCAAAGATTCCTATACCAAAAGGATGGTCGCTGACCTCGGTGGTAAAAAGCTGAGCTTCATGGAGCAAACCTCGGATGGTGTTGCGGATGGCGTCCCGGCGGTGCAGAGGGACGTAGTGGCTTGTCTCTGCTATTGCCAAGTAATCGTGGTTGAGAGGAGGGATCGGGCCAACCACCATGCCGCTGCGGACGACACGGTTCGCCGGACCAGGCTCGACGGCGAAGCCCGGCGGCAGGAACGGGACTGGGTTGAGCGGATAGTTGGCCATTGCAGTGGAGCAGAGCGAAGGTGGCCGGGGGGGGCGAATGGGTGGGCAGGGGCGGTGACGCTTGGGAAATCGCAACAGAAGTTGGAACGTGAGGGGTAGGATGGGAAGTCTGCGACATTTTCGGGGCCCACTTCCATTTTTGTTTAAATAGCTTTTTGAGACAGGCACGTTCCAGGTGCCCATAGTGACCGCAGGATGAGCATCGGGCGGAAGTTCTTGGTCTGGGCTGTCTATCCATAATAGGCAATATGTGTGCAGAGAATTCGGTATTGTGGATTGCTTTCTCCTGGTTATTTATTAAGGAATAATGAATCTTTGGTAAAGATCGGGAGGGGCAATCAATTACCTTATGACCAGGAGAGGAGCAATAAATGCAAATAAGCCGAGCTTGGCAATGTATTTTCTGGTGTCCCCATTGTAGGCATTTAGAGCACAGGGAGGCCCAATTGATGGCTAAAGTATCAATGTCTTCCTGAGAATAGCAGGCTTGGGCCAGATCCGCCTTGTGACGGGCTGCAAGGATAGGAGGCCAACTGGAGTGGGCCAGGGCATATTTGAAACCTGAGGCCAGGAAGCTCTGTGGCAGACGTGGATAAGGCACTTTGATCGGGCATTTAAAAGCTCCCAGACATAAAAAATCGGGGGTATTATTATCCTCCAAATCTGCTTGTCGGAGATAAATGTCCATTAAGGATTTGTGTCTGCTGATAGCCTTAATTGCCGGTTTGTCATTAATGCACGTGACAATTTCGCCAAATTTGATTTGTTCATGATCAATGATCGAAGAACCAGAATGAACCGGAGAGATCATGGAAGAAGAAGCCTCAACAGCATTGGAATTAGAGAAATTCATATGTGTCATCGGGACCAATGCAAACTTACTGAATTCGCTTCGTGATGAGTCATGATCAATAGAGGCTTGAGTGAAGAAATCTAGTTTTGATGAGATCGCCATAGAACGGTGATTATCAAGCTCTGGCAAGGCCATGTCCGCATGCCAAATATCAGGAGAAGTCGGAGCTCGAGTGAAACGGCCATTGAATAGATGAAAGTGACACACAAAATCCGGCCACACCCGATCCTTGAGACCATAGATGAAATGACCCACTTTATTATTGGCTACCAAGAACTTAAAAGCACGCTGATTGATTTTCTTCACCTTGAAACCAGAACTGATTCCGCCAATGCAGCATTGTAAGGCAATACCCACAGAATCCACATTGAGCGGGAAGGAGGCCGAAGAGAAAGTAACCACAAGAAAGAACTCCTGATGATCACGAGAAGGAGAGAAGTGCACCGTGGATCCAAATTTTCTCCTCACCTGATCCGCAAGGGCAAGCCCCGGGGCAAAATCCCAGTGAAGAAGACTGTCCATCTTGAACTAATCTAGAGATCGCCATGATTCTCGGTGTAGCAGGTGGAGGGAGGGAGAGGAGAGGAGAGAGCCATTAGAGTTGCTGCAATTGGGGCTCTCCCCCTCCCGGAGGTATGTTTCCCCGGCAGAACAGCTCCGTGGAGTCCCTAGATTGGTTCCGCCAAGGTTCAAAACCTCCTACTGTGGGCCTACTGTGGGCCGTTAGATCTCCGTGAACTCGTATCACCATAGAATCTATGGTGCGAGAGCACCTCATATTCTCCCCTGCGAGAAAACATAAGGTGCTCTCGCAGCTTGGATGCTACGGTGATACGAGCTTCGAGGTCGTTTGATCTGAGATCCAATGGCATCTGAGCAGTCTTTGTGCTTGTAAGCAGTGGCCAAACTCTTTGGGGGCTTTTCTGCAAAAAACCATTAGAACCACCGAGGAGGTGTTGGGTCACAAATCCAACAGCTCCGAAGAGCTTGTATCACCAAAGCATCTAAGGTGTGGTAGCACATGATATTCTTACATACAGGAGAATATGATGTCCTCCTTCATCTTAGATGCTACGGTGATACGAGCTTCGAGGTCGTTGGATATGGGATCCAAGGGCATCTGAGTAGTTTTTGTACAAATTGTGTGCAATTCTCAAACTCATCAAGGTTTCCTGTAAAAATATTAAGACATCATGTGAGCTACTATATCTCAGATCTACAAGCTCCAAGCAACTCGTATCGGCATATCTAAGGTATGGGGGCACATGATATTCTCCCGGGGAGGAGGGGTGGGGGTGCACAACCAATCGGTGGTTGGGAGGGTGGGGACAAATATAATCTAAACAACCCTAAACAGAGCTTCACAATTTTATCTAAGGTCGAGGGGGTGACCCCCGACAATCATAGCTCCGCCTAATTAAACACAACATTTGCATGTACTGTAGTACTAGACTTAATATTCATGTTTCAGTTTCATGTTTGTTTTAAATATTGAATTGAGGACCATGCATGTCTTACATTTTACTCACTTCGTTCCTGAATATTAGTCTTTTTAGAGATTTCAAGTGGACTGGCACATACAGATGTATATAGACATATTTTAGAGTGTATATTCACTCATTTTGCTTCGTATGTAGTCGCTTGTTGAAATCTCTAAAAGACTAATATTTAGGAACAGAAGGAGTATTTTTGAATTCGTGTCATACATGCATGGTTTGGAAAAATAGATGCACTATACTTATTGGATTGTTGTTGTGTTCATGTGTGGGTGTCTCTCTGTGTGTGTGTGTGTGTGTGTGTGTGTGTGGTCATATGCTTGATACATACAAAGTTTTCTCACCTCCATATTGTTCATCTTTTAAATTTGAATTTTCATTGAAAAACTTACCAGGGATACCATGAAATGTGAAATCCACGTTGAGATCACTATATCACAAACTCACTCTAATTCAACAACTCATCATAAATCAATTACCACGTTGAGATTAGTATTTGCAAGGAAAATACGGGCATTGTAATACACATAGATTCGTTCGGCAATTCAAAAGGTTCCTTTCATATTCTCGAATGGTAGGACCCAACGGCGTACCAGCCAGACCTTGGCTCGTGTTGATCCTAAAAAAAATAAAAAATAAAAAAACCGGGCTCGTGTCCTTCTGGTGGCGTGCGTGGTACACACATTAGGCAACCCCAACCAGTCGAGCCTCCGCGTTTCGAGTCGAAATATCTGGCGGCTAGAATTCCAGCCCTAGGAAATTCCCCTCATGCCCCCAGTCCATAATGACTACCGATGAACAACAGAGGGATGCTTTAGTAACTAGACAACGTTAACTACCGTGCCGAGCATGGTTCAATTCCCTCGGTCGCCGCTCGCCAAGGTCACCCGTCAACTGCATTGCCTAGTAATACTACTACTACTACACCAGGATGAGCACAGAATTGAGCCCATTTGTTCGTGCCTACTACTTGAGTTAATATATCAGGCAATGCACTGGTACGGAGGGATTATCCTTTTGCTCTGCATATATAACTTGTCTGAAGTCTAACTAAGCAAAATGTTTGACCAAATCCTTTCTTAAGAAATACAACAGGACAGATGTATGGCTTGAAAATTTATTGCATGATGCAGGTTATGATATTGTTTCGAATCCTGGATCTTAAATTTCAGCAAATCCAAAAGTGACCATAAATTCTTGAAACTGAGCATGGTCATGTGATATGGCACAAATATTACTTCGTAATTTTTTTCTTCAATTTGAGACAAGCTGCTTATGACAGGTTGCACAAATGAAGAGCCAAGGTATTTTGGAACAAAGACCTGTCACGTTAAGGCGAACGCTTTCACTATTCAAAACCGTGGGCGTTTACGTGCTGCCACGAGTCCCGCTTCTCATCGGTAGGTGCCATCTGAGCAAGCGTGTGAGTCGACGGGAGGCGTGCGAGCAGACCGCTGCGCCGACTGACAGGGAGGCGTGCGAGCAGACCGTTGTGCAGGCTCATCGGGAGGCGAGCCCTTTGACCAGGCTCCGCCGCCCACCTTCGTCCCAACTGCTCCCACTTTTAATGTCGTCGGCACCGCAGTTTAATGTCGTCGCTACAATCTTCTCTCTTCCTCTCTGATTCTCCTGTCGTCTACCTCCAACCAGCCTGACCTAAACGTACGCCATACCGCATCACGATGGTCTGCCCTTAGTCTTCCCGTTTCCTGAGGAAGACACCCAGCCGGAGTCTCAAGAACATAAGGCGCTTTGGGACGAGCTTCAACTGGCCTTGCAGGAAGACGCCGCGCCTGTCCCCGCTCCCGTTCCGGCTCCCGTCGCCCCGACTGCGCCAGCGCCCATCCCCATGGCATTGATGGGCTGGGAGCCGCACATTGTCGCCGAGCTTGATGCCACGGGGTTCCACGAGGTCCCCGCCGACTTTCACGCGCCCGTGCACCTGCTAGCACATGCGCCTGCGCGTGCATTAACGCGCAAGCCCGTGCCGGTGCCTGTGCACCTGCCAGCGCATGCGCATGCGCCTGCGCGTGCACTGACGTGCGCGCCCGTGCCGGTGCCCGTGCACACGAATGTCTCCGCCGCGCCGTTGACAGCGCCTGTCCCCGCGCGGGTGCCAGTGCCCCCCTCAGCGGCATGAATGGCCGCCGTCGACTGCTTCCTTGCACCAACGCCAGTTGACTCGCTCCGAAGTCCAGAACATTTTGGCCTTCCTTGAAGCTAGGCCAACGTCCAGGAGTACGCCAACAACGGCGCAAGACGCCGCCGTCGCCGTCGGTCAGTGGCCCGACGACACACAGAGCACGGCAGAGGAGCCGCTTCCCACTGCAAGACGCCCCCGTCGCCGCCGCGTAATCTAAATTTGCCATGAAAAACGTTCGGATTGCCATGCTTAAAATCTGAACGTTTATCATTTCCGTTTATTTTAGATCAATCGTCGTATAATTTAAAGTCGGAGTCAGACTGAACGAAATCTATGGTTTGATCGATTGAATGTTCTGCTAGAGCCGTATCAAATTAAATATAAAACGTCATCAAGCCACATGTATTCCTTGTCATCCAACGACCTAGACTGCTTCAATGTCGAGCGCTCAACACGTTTAGCATGCAGTTAATTTCATGCCAAAATAGTGCTAATCACATAATAACACGCAAATAATATCCTACTTAATATCCGCATGCACTTAATATATTTCCAAATTAACGTGCATTGCATGTACACACTGACTAGTGCTGCTAGCATGTGAAACTGGTGCCGTAACTTGTGAACGCGTCCAGATATGGTCAACGGAAACATCGCCCGCGAGTTCCGTGTTTGCCCGTGCGTCTAAACGCAGAAGGGGAGGAGAGAGAGAGCACACATGGAACCCACCAGTAAGTGAAGGCGAATAGTACTAAAAATAATATTACATGTTATTAATTAAATAGGCCGATGTAATATAAAAACATTATGTGAACAAAGGGAGGTACAACAAACATTGTTGTTCTACGTATGTTGCCTATTGACGTGCGGCTTGAAGGCCCTGGTCGCATATTCGATCCTCGACCTTTATTTTTTAATTTGTATATGGGTCCAAATTTGTTTCATGACATGTGGGCCCCTCGGTGTGTAGTTTGTAGCACTTTAATTTGTGGGTCGAAATTTGTTCCATTCCAAGTGGACTATCGGTGTGTAGTTTTGTAGCTTATTTATAATAATTAAAGAGAACAACAGAGTTTTTTGCAATAATACCATGGTGCGACATTGAAGGCGAGAAAGGACGTGTGGGAGAGTGATGACCGAGCCAGAGGGAAATAACCTAGGGGAGTTGGGGGGGTTGCAACGGTGTTTCGAGTAGTTGTGGGCCGAATGCTACGAAAATATAATCTAAACCGACCGGAATAAATGCCTACACAAATTGATCGAAGGTTGGAGTGCCCCTCTCAATGTAAATAGCTCCGGCTTTGCGAGGGATGGAGAAGTAGCTTCAATGTGTGGAAGATACGGCGTGAGAAAGCGAGGTCAATCGAGAGACATATAGATAGAGAGACAAAGTGAGTGTGGTCCGACATTCATTGAACAAATATATATGCTCTGGAGAGATATTGTCCGATTGAGCTTTTGGCAAGGGTGAGGGCTGTAAGATAGAGCCTGAGAGATGATCCAGTCACAGACGTATAGATATATTATGTGCGTGGGAGGAAGCAAGGTCAATCGATCACATAGAGTCGTCGTGCGATCGAAAGAGTGAGATGGGTTGGAGAGAGTGACCTAGATATACAATGTGCATGAGAGAGTATACAATGTGAATAAGTCGAATTGGGCTCAAACATGGCGATATATCGTTTTTGTCCGAGAAAGAGCGAGGTCAATCAAGACATACAAAGAGAGAGAGAGAGAGAGAGAGAGAGGGAGGGAGAGAGAGGGAGAAAGAGAGAGAGAGAGAGAGAGAGAGAGAGAGAGAGAGCGTGGCACGCCATGAGGTCGAAAGAGTGGGTGTAGCGACCAGACCTCAAATGGCCTGTGCTGCTGTGCACCAGTGTCATCCCTGGATCAGTAATGCTGACACGCACAGTACAAATGGAGGATTTATAACAGAGTAGCAATCACACACTTATTACATCGAATAACTCCGAAGAGCTTAAGTATGATAAACATGGCTTAAGGCGATCTAATAACGATAACAGCGGAAGACTTGGAAGATAAGTGAGTCCATCAACTCCAGCGGCATCACTGAGTATAAGACCACGACCTAAGGCATCTTACTGGTCGTCTGAAAAGTCTGCAACATGAAACATTGCAGCCCGAAAACGGGTCAGCACATAGAATATGCTGGCAATGTAACACATAGAGAATAATGAATAACAATGCTATACTACATGCATATATGGCTGGTGGAAAGCTCCATGGTTACAGTTTTTGCGAAAAGCCAATTTTATCCTACTTCAAAGGAATAAATTTTATTTAACTATCATGGTGGTTGTGAAACATTGAGATGGTTGACAGCATCTCAATCCCAATTAAAAAGTCATCAATAACCCAACAAAATTAATTAGAAGTAACATAGTGTTGAGATTCACATGATAATCCAGGTACTAGATACTCAAGTTGTCCATAACCAGGGACACGGCTAACCATGATTAGTTTGTACACTCTGCAGAGGTTTGTGCACTTTTCCCCACAAGACTTGATCTCCTCCGTTGGATTACTCGCACTACATGGTGTTTGAGTAACGGATGACCAAGACACAGTCTTTCAGAAGTGTCTGCACCTTACGTATGGGTAGACAGTTACACCTACTTTCCCCTACATCTGCTAGTCTACCACTGTAAGAGTTCACACAACTTAGTCAACTATGCTAGAGCCCATAATAGCTTGCGGCTGCACACGGAAGTTTCTAGCATGAATAATCTCATGATCCCTTTGAACCTGGGTGGCGGTCCAAAAGAAAAACAGGCAGTCCTGGAATACCCAGGTACCTCAATCCACCCAGATGTGAGTTTAAGTTGCCACCTTAAGTAAACCATTAATTAACAATCTCACATCTGTCATGAATTTCACTCAAACCCAATCCACGTCTACGAGCATAGCATGGCAATAATAAAAGCAACGTAGAAGTAACTCCCAAGGGTTTGAATAGAAAACAGGTAATAGGTTCTACCTCAACTACTTCCCAATACCCACAATTTAATTAGATCCTAATCGTGCAATGTTTGAGGAAAACAGATCTAATGTAATAAAACTGGGTATGAACGGGATATGATCAAAGTGTTACTTGCCTTGCTGATGATCCGCAAAACCTAGCGATTCGAAGTAACAAGCGGCACACTCCGGGTACTCTATCGCAAACAAACAAGCATACAATCAGTACTCATCTAATGCACAGGTAAAATTCGAATGAAAGATCTAACCAGAAAGTTCAACTTAAGAACTCCGGTTTGCAAAAAGAATCAACTCGAAAGAAGCAACGAAAGTCAAACGGCGAAAGAAAGAAACTTTGTTTGCTAATCTGGATCTAGGTCAAATTTTACTGTAGCAAAAACTTGTTTGAGTAGGTTAAACGGAAAGAGAATTTCGAGACGAAACTCTAGGCGCTTGAATCGCCTGATTCCAATAAACGAGCGAGAAGTTAAACAGAATCGAAGATTCGATCAGAAATCGAATCTGAGAAAATAACGAGAAAAATCCGACGAAAAAGAAAAACGGACGAACGGTTAAATAAGGGACGTTCGTTAACAGAGAAAAACCGACGAACGCGTTCGTTAAAACGAACGGTTCAGTGAACGCTCGTAAAATAATAAAACCGAAAAAAACCGATCTAGGTTTTTTTTAAACGAAGGTTTTTTTTTAAATAAAACCTGCGATGAACGGGGCAGGCAGTACCTCGTCGGA
>NC_057811.1:38719471-38724326 GCF_018294505.1 Triticum aestivum | reverse complement strand
CCGGTGGCTTGGGGAAGGGGCGGGCGAGCGGGGCGGCTCCCGTGTCCATGGCGGACACGGCGGCGCGGCGGCCGTGCGGGGAGAGGAGAGGGGCGCGGCGGGCCGTCGGCTGGGCCTTTGGCCCAGTCGGCGCGCGGGCGTTTTTTTAAAAAGTTCCGCGGAAAATAATTCGTAGAAAAATAAATAAAAATCAGAAAACTATGAAATAAATTTTCCCCGTCTAGTTAGAAAATCTAGAATAGGGTGAACATTTTTATAATTCAAAATAAATATTTTGAAAACATGCAATATTTTTATTGCAATAAAAATTGCAAATAAAATCCAAATAAATTCCAAATAATGATTTTAACATTTTTCCTCCAGTATTTCAATTGTTTTGGAGAAGTCATATTTTCTCCCCTCGTTTATTTAAAATGAAATATTTTTCCGGAGAGAAAAATAATTAAAACCACAATCCTTGTTTGAAAATCAAATTTGAAAATTCGAGAAAATCCCCAACTCTCTCCGAGGGTCCTTGAGTTGCTTAGGATTTATCGAGGATTTGTCAAAATGCAACAAAACATGATATGCAATGATGATCTATGTATAACATTCCAAATTGAAAATTTGGGATGTTACAAACCTACCCCCCTTAAGATGAATCTCGCCCTCGAGATTCGGGTTGGCTAGAAAACAGGTGGGAGTGGTTTTTCCGTAGATCTTCCTCTCGCTCCCAGGTGGCTTCATCTTCTGTGTGGTGACTCTACTGAACTTTGCAAAACTTGATAACCTTGCTGCGGGTAACTCAGCTGGCATACTCGAGAATCTTAACTGGCTTCTCCTCATAAGTCAAATCACTTTCCAACTGAATCGCTTCCAATGGCACAGTATCTCTCAGTGGTATCTCAGCCATCTCTGCGTGGCACTTCTTCAACTGCGAAACGTGAAATACATCATGAACTCCAGACAATCCTTCGGGCAATTCCAGCTTGTAAGCAACTTCTCCCATACGTTCCAACACTCTATAAGGTCCGATAAAACGGGGCGCTAACTTTCCTTTAACTCCAAAGCGCTTCACTCCTCGAAGTGGTGATACTCGAAGATACACTCTGTCTTCGACTTCGTGAACGGTCTCCTTTCGTTTAGAATCAGCATAACTCTTCTGCCTGGACTGGGCTACCTTGAGCCTATCGTGAATCAACCTCACTTTCTGTTCAGACTCCTTAATCAAATCTGGTCCAAACCACTGACGATCTCCAACTTCGTCCCATAACAACGGTGTTCTACACCTCCTTCCGTACAAGGCTTCGAAAGGGGCCATCTTCAAACTGGCTGATAACTGTTGTTATATGAAAACTCCGCATATGGCAAATTATCGTCCCAACTAGATCCATAATCTAGTGCACATGCTCTCAACATGTCCTCCAAAATCTGGTTGACTCTCTCGGTCTGTCCATCTGTCTGTGGGTGAAATGCTGTACTAAATTCCAGCCTGGTTCCCAATGTTTCATGTAACTGCTTCCAAAACTTCGAGGTAAATTGGGTTCCTCTGTCTGATACAATGGTCCTCGGAACTCCATGCAAACATACGATCCTGGTCATGTATATCTTTGCCAACTTAGCACTGGTGTAAGTGGTCTTCACTGGAATGAAATGAGCCACTTTCGTCAAACGGTCGACTACAACCCATATCGAGTCATAGCCTGAACGAGTCCTGGGTAATCCTGTGATAAAATCCATGCCTATTTTATCCCACTTCCATTCGGGTATCGGCAATGGCTGTAGCAACCCTGCTGGCTTCTGATGCTCTGCCTTCACTCTCTGGCATACATCACAAACTGCTACATACTTCGCAATATCCTTCTTCATTCCGGTCCACCAGAAAGTATTCTTCAAATCCAAATACATCTTGGTATTCCCTGGGTGAATCGAGTACGGTGAATCATGGGCTTCCTGCAAAATCAACTTCCTGATCTCCGGATCATTTGGCACATATACGGGGTCCTCGAACCATAAGGTATCGTGCTCATCCTCACGACATCCCTTGGCTTTTCCTTTGCTCATCTTCTCCTTTATCTCCTCAATCTCCTTGTCTGTCTTCTGAGCTTCTCTGATCCCTTCCATCAAGGTAGACTGAATCTCCAATGTTGCTAAATAGCCTCTTGGAACTATCTCCAAACATAGCTCGCGTAGGTCCTCGGCTAACTCCTGAGGTAACTCTCCGGTCATGAGGGTGTTAACATGACTCTTGCGGCTCAACGCGTCTGCTACTACGTTAGCCTTTCCAGGGTCATAATGCAATCTCATATCATAATCCTTGATGAGCTCCAACCATCTCCTCTGTCTGAGATTTAACTCCTTCAGCGTGAAAATGTACTTCAAACTCTTGTGATCCGTGTACACCTCACAATGGTTTCCGATGAGAAAATGCCTCCATGTCTTCAATGCATGCACCACGGCTGCTAATTCCAAATCATGCGTAGCATAATTCTTCTCATGGGGTTTAAGTTGTCGTGAAGCATATGACACAACTCTTCCTTCCTGCATAAGCACTGCTCCAAGTCCTCGACGTGAAGCGTCGCAATAAACTTCATAATCCTTGCGTTGATCTGGCAGAATCAACACTGGTGAGGTAACCAATCGTTTCTTCAACTCTTGGAAACTAGCTTCACATTCCTCAGTCCAATTGAATTTGGTGTCCTTCTTCAATAGCTCAGTCATGGGCTTAGCAATCCTTGAGAAATTCTCAATGAATCTCCGGTAGTATCCTGCAAGTCCAAGAAAACTCCGGATTTCTCCAACTGTCGTGGGTGATTCCCAACTTGTCACGGTGTCAACCTTGGCAGGGTCTACTGCTATTCCTTCTCCAGAAATAACATGTCCAAGGAATCCAACTTCCTTCAGCCAAAACTCACACTTGCTGAACTTGGCGTATAACTGATGTTCTCTGAGCTTCTCAAGTACCAATCGTAAATGCTCCTCATGCTCTTCTTCATCCTTGGAAAAGATTAAAATATCATCAATGAACACCACGACGAACTTATCCAAAAACTCCATAAACACTTTGTTCATCAGGTTCATGAAATAGGCCGGTGCGTTAGTCAGTCAAAATGACATAATGGTATACTCACACAATCCATATCTGGTGGTAAATGCCGTCTTAGGTATATCCTGCTCTCGAATCTTTAACTGATGGTATCCTGATCGTAGATCGATCTTGGAAAATACCTTAGCTCCTTGCAGGCGGTCAAACAAATCGTTGATCATCGGCAGTGGGTACTTGTTTTTGATGGTCACTTCATTCAATCCTCGGTAATCAACAACCATCCTTAGTCACTACAGGAAACAGCTACTTTGCCGTCTGCCATGGCGGACGGCAAAGGCTCGAAAGGCGGACGGCAAAGACCTTTGCCGTCAGCCGCGGACGGCAAAAGGCTCCGGCAAAGAAGGCTACGGTAAACAGCTTCTTTGCCGTCTGCTTCCTGGCGGCGGACGGCAAAGGCTCTTTGCCGTCCGCGGCGGACGGCAAAGAGGGCGGACGGCAATATTTGCGCTGTCAGTCCGTTAAGTGGCTAACGGCAGACCTTTGCCGTCCGCCGCAGACGGCAAAGAGCCTTTGGTCTTTGCCGTCCGCCTTATGATGTCATCTACACGTCACTAGATGCCAGGTTCTTTGCCGTCTGCCACTGTAGGCAAACTGCAGGTTCTTTGCCGTCCGCCACGGACGGCAAAGTCTTTGCCGTCTGCCACTGTAGGCAAACTGACCAAATGGGTCAGCTCCCAGGAAGCATAGTTGGCTGCCACGTGGCTTATTTGCCGTCTGCGGCGGACGGCAAAGAGCTCTTTGCCGTCGGTGGCAGACGGCAAAGAGCCTGCATATTGTCTGTTTTTTCTGTTTTTTGTTAAATCCCACAATTTGCACAGAAAATATATATGACATATAGATATATTTCACAGGCATTCATCACATAAACAAGTTCATACATCATTTCATACACAAACAAGGTCCATCCATCATTTCATACATAAACAAGTTCCATCCATCATTTCATACATAAAGAAGTTCCATCCATACATAAAGTAGCACTCCATAGCTAAGGTGACTAGAATGAGAAGACAAGAATGAGAAGACAAGAAGAAGAAGAGTAGAACAAGCACTCCATCCAGCACATAATGAAATCTGCAAAATGGCAAAATAAGAAATTAGAAATGGATCGTTTTTGAGGTAACTTAGTTGAAATGGATCGTTTTTGAGGTAACTAAGGTGAAATGGGTCGTTTTTTAGCTCACTTAGGTCAAAAGGATCGTTTTTGAGCTAACTTAGTTGAAATGGATCGTTTATGAGCTAACTTTGTTGAAATGGATCATTTTTTAGCTAATTTAGTTGAAATGGATCTTTTTTAGCTAACTTAGGTGAAATGGATCATTTAAGAGCTAATTTAGGTGAAATGGATCGTTTTTTTGCTCACTTAGGTCAAATGGATCGTTTATGAGCTAAATTAGTTGAAATGGATCGTTTATGAGATAACCTAGGTAAGATGGGTCATTTTGGAGTTAACGTAGGTGAAATGGGCCATTTTAAAGGTAACGTAGGTAAAATGGATCATTTAGGAGCTAATCTAGGTGAAATGGGTCATTTTTGAGCTAACTTGGATGAACTGCATCATTTATAAGCTAACCTAGGTAAAATGGGTCATTTTGGAGGAAAATAAGCTAACTCTAGGTCATTATGGTAAGCATATTGGAGGAAATAAAGCTAAGTCTAGGTCTTTATGCATTTGTTAAGCAAAACACTAGAGAAACTTACCGTGATCAGGGAGGTGTAGGACCGGGGTGGCTAGTGCCGCTACCTGGAGAAGGATCGTGCGATGCGTTT